>NW_027212861.1:300000-569767 GCF_030788295.1 Drosophila virilis
TTTTCATCATAGGTCTTAACGGTTCTTTATCAGAAGTTTTGTTCTCCCTTAAACCTGAAAATTTCCTAATGCTTTGGCAAAAGCTCAGGAACTCAGAGGGATATACGATAACGCAGAAGAATTAGTTATAAAAAAGAAAAAAAACTGTAAATGGCTACAGTATCATAACTCATTTTCATAACATAAACATATTTGGCAAACGCCACAGATTTTATGAAATTAATAGTCTAGACGCAGGTCTATTAGTCGGTTATAATCAACTGAAGGAGATCAAGGCAGTAATCGACTTGTCAAAGGGAACTTTGTTTTATAATAACAAAAAGCAAACATCGAACTAACTCAGCCAGATTTTACAAAAAAGTTCGTCCTCACCACAGACGCTTCCGACATCGCCATAGGCGCCGTCCTTTCACAGGAAAGCAAACCAATCACCTTTGTTTCAAAAACCTTAAATAAAATAGAAAGAAATACGCCACAAACGAAAGGGAATTATACGCCATTATATGGGCATTAAAAAACCATAGGAACTACTTGTATGGTGTTACAAATTTAGAAATCTACACAGACCATCAACCACTTTCTTTTGCAGTTTCTGCACGAAACCCTAACTCAAAAATGAAAAGATGGCATGCTTTTGTAGAAGAATTTTCCCCTAAAATATTTTACAAACCAGGATCTACCAATGTAGTCGCTGACGCGTTATCAAGGGTAATGATCAATCATATTTCCAATGAAAGTAATCTCGTGTCCAAAGAAGAACCGTCGTCCGATAATGAAACTATCCATTCAGTCGACAGTAGTTATAAAAGCGTAATTGAAGAAACACACAAACCATTAGACCAATTTAAGCAACAATTACTTGTTTCTAAAAGCAACATAACAGTTCATGAAAAATATGAGGTTTTCAACAAAACAAGACATATTATAGAATACGACACAGTACACAATTTAATAATCATACTTAAAGAATTTCTTCAACCAAACCTGACTACAGGAGTTCATTGCAGTCTCGAAGATTTATACGAAATCCAAAACTCATTAAAAAACACTTTTAACAACAAATTTTTATGTACTAAAAAGTTTGTCCTAGACATCGAAAACAAAAATGACCAAGAAATTTTAAAAGAAGAAACACATGCTCGTGCTCATAGAGGTTTTGACGAAAATCTCAAGCAAATTCTCAAATACTATTACTGGCCAACACTATATAAAACCCTTAAGCAACACATACGCTACTGCGAAATTTGTAATAAAAATAAATATAACAGAAACCCTAAGCAAATTCCTATTTCTAAAGCCCCTATTCCGGAGACGAGGTGAACAATTACATATTGAAATTTTGTATGCTCAAAAATTAATATTCTTGACATGCCTAGACGCATATTCTAAATTTTTAGTGATTAAGGAAATCAATGACAAATCAGTTATGGCCAACAAAGTGTTGAATCTTATCCAAACTTTTTCTTTCGCTAAGTCCATAATGATGGACAACGAACCTATGTTTTCCTCCCACAATTCAAATTGTCAATGTCTCGTTCAGGTATATCGATTTATCATGCAGACCCCAGACACAGTTTAAGCAACGGTCAGGTAGAAAGAGTTCATTCAACAATTATCGAAATTTCTCATTGAAAACAATATAATGGATCATTCCGAAGTTGTATACCGAGCAGTTAAACAGTATAACAACACAATTCAATCGATAACTCAACAAAAACCATGTGACATATTATTTAACAAAATAGAACACCCAAAATTGTCAGAAAAATTAAAATCAGCCCAAGGCAAAAAGAGGTCACGAAAAAATTACCAAGTAGGTGAAATAATTTATGAAAAATGTATTTTTAGAATGCACATTTTATGTATCTTATCTGTTATACTGCCGTTTTGCGGTGCAGACATTATTAATTATTCAAATGATGACTATGTCCTACTTGAGGATACAGATAATCTTTTTCTATACGAAGCATACGAAGTTTTTCACGTTACTAATCTAAGTTTCTAAAACAATATTGTTAAAAAAGAATTAAATTTTTTTAAAAACAAAAACAATACAATTGATTGAGAAGTAACCTTGGAATTGAATTTAATCAAAACACTCCTTTTTGAACTTACACCTCACAAAATTGCCAAACGTAGTATCAATGAACTAGGCACACTTTTTAAATGGATCACAGGAACACCAGACCATGATGACATGATAACCATTCAAACTAAAATCAATGAACTTGTTCAAAAAAATAATATGCAAAATCAAATCAATTCTGCAATTTTCAATGAAGTCACTAAAATCACAAATCTTTTAAGGGATATTAAATTTATTCAGGAATTATTTATAAAAAAATATCGACCTAAGTTGTTATCAGTTGCCTACAAAATCTGCTGGATACCATCACATTTTCCAAAGCCGCAATATTGAATCCAAAAATCTTAAATAAACAAGACATGATAAATATATTTAATCACGAAACACTCAATATCACTCTAATCGATCTTTTAGACATTTCCTCTTTTTCGATCGTTTCATACCAAGGTTTAATCATAGTTTTTATAAAATACCCTACAATTAATTACAATTGTAAGTTATACCACGATAAACCCATATCCCAAACAGATGCAAAATTTTTCGTTAACGACAAAATTGCTAAATGTAACAACACGTTTTACCTCATTGATAACTATACAAGAGAAATTTATAATAGTTTTGCACACATTAATTTTGAACCGAACTGTTGAATAAAATCCGAAAAAAATAAACCAATAGAATTTATGACAGACTGCACTATTTTAGTATCAGGCACAAACTGTATTAACGAAACCTGGCTTACAGGTATTTACCTTGTTACATTTAAAACCATAGTAACCATAAACAATGTTACCTACACCAATGTAAAAGAAAAAATTTTTAATTATTTAAAGCAATAAATTTACAAACTACTTAGTTAGTGAATATCAAGATATTAATAATACTGAACTTCAATTAGAAAATACAAATATACTATCAAAAATTGTTATAAAATAATAAAGCAATCATTCAAAAATAACATTTTTATTATTTATACTAATTTTTATTTTTACTATGGTAAAGCTTCTTAAACGCTGCCCTTTAATAAATCTAAATCCCCTCAAAATACTGAAATTGAAATCGTCAAGTAATCAAAAGTATCATAACACTCAAACTACAGAAACAGAGCTTGACATATTAAACCAATTAAACAAACAAATTGAATCTTTAAAAAGAAATCATTAAGAATCGGGGAAGATTCTTTTTAAGAAAGAGAGGAGTTATCACCCAGCCCGCAAGGCAATTCTTATTGCAATCATAAACAGCATTTCAGTATAAGTCGCTATCCCAATTACTTAGCCCTTTCAGACTTATTAGACCCGTATCAATCACTACGTCCACTTAGCGCACAGCTGTAGCTCTGCTAACATAAATATCCAAATTCCCGGCTCTAACATAAACATAACAGCGCAACCACTTAACATAAGGTTTCATATTCTCATGCGCAATTCATAACGTAAACTGAAGACCCAGTCTCTACGTTAGCAATTGCGCTGCTAACGTAAACATGACTGAAAGCGTCTAGCTTAAGCAACCCGCGAGCTTTTAAACTTTGAGAAAAGAAGCTTTATCATAGCCACCATAGCTGACTTGCAGCATAAGCTAACAATTGTACTTTGGTTATAATCTTGAATTCCAATAAATCGTAAGTCTTCAGCCATCCACTTAAAAAAAAATATTTTTTTCCAATTAGTAGCAACTAATTGGTTAATTTGCATGTACACACGCAATAATGCGGCTCTTCTTCGCATTTATCAACAGCATTTTAATTGCGATTGTATTCTTTTCTGTATTACTATGTTAATTGGTTTTTTTCTTACAAATACTCGATTATAAGTGTGGTTCTTGAGTGCAGGCGGTGGTAAATGGGACGGTTAGAACATATATTCTTGATCAGCATCAACAGCCGAGTCAATCTAGCCATGTCCATCTGTCTGTCCGTCTATTCGTCCGTCCGTACGTATGATCGCGAAATCTTAGTAAAAATAAGAGCTTGACACGTGAAATTTTAGCTGTAGATCCTCTTCGTACATGCGCAGATAGTTTATTTTATGATAATCGATAACTGCCTCCGTTTCCAAGCAATCGATACAAATTGATATCAAAATCCTGTCATTGCACCATTGCTCACCGATTAAAGAGAATACACAGATATTATATGGTAAATTAAGGAATACTGTAGAAAATTTCATGCAGATCGGTTAAGAATCACGTGTTTGCGGCACCACCGCGAATTGGAAGAATATCTGTATGTACACATGTACACATGTCAACATGTACACACACATTTATGCGGCTCTGCTTCGTATTTATCAACAGCTCTATAATTGCGAATGTTTGGCTTCCTGTATTACTATGTTATTTATTTTTTTTCTCTCACTAATACTCGATTATTAGTGTGGTTGTGGTCGCAGTAATGTGGTTGAGTGGAGGCGATGGCAAGTGGTCCGGTTAGTTGCGAGCTCGAACCCTGCCAAGGGAACTGAATTGTTTTTATACCCTGAACCGATTGAAAATGGATAAAAAGGGTATATTGTGTTTGTGCAAAATGTAAATGTGGGTAACAGGTCGAAGTAAGCTTCTCCGACCCCATAAAGTATATATATGCTTGAAAAGCATCAACAGACCAGTCAATCTAGCCATGTCCGTCTGTTTAGCCGTCTGTCTGACTGTCCGTCCGTCCGTATGTATGAACGCACGGATCTTAGTAACTATAAGAGCTAGAGACTTGAAATTTTAGCTATCGGTCCTCTTAGTACATGCGCAGATCGAGTTTCTTTCCGATAATCAATAACTTCCTCCGTTCCCAAACAATCGTTATAAATCGACATCGTAATCCTGTTATTTGAGTAAATTTGGTATATAATAAGAGCTAGATCCTCTTAAATTGACATGTTTACAATAGAATAGTATATTTATATCAAGTATCATTAATATACCTATCGCGACATTCTCGCTATTAACTGATAGCTATAAATCATGTTAAAAACCAACCTCGATTATTCATTACACATACATACATACATACTACATTTTTAATGCAATTTACTTAAAGATAATACATAGATATTCTATGGTACATTAAGGAATACTATATAACCTTTCATGATGATCGGTTAAGAAACACTTGTTTTCGGCACCAGCGCAAATTCAAACAATATCTGTATGCATGTACACATGCATTTATGCTGCTCTGGTTCGTATTTATAAACAGCATTATAGTTGCGATTGCATTATTTTCTGTATTACTATGTTTATTGGGGTGTTCTCACTTATATTCGATTATTAGTGTGGTTGTTGAGTAAATGCCTTGGCAAGTGGTACAGTTAGTTGCGAACTCGAACCTTGGCAAGGCAACTTATTTTTTTATACCCTGAACCCATTGAAAATGGATAAAGTGGGTATATTGTATTTGTGCAAAATGTAAATGTATGTAACAGGTAGAAGGAAGCTTTTCTGACCCCATAAAGTATATAAATACTTGAGCAGCATCAACAGCTGAGTCAATCTAGCCATGTCCGTCTGTTTAGCCGTCTGTCTGACTGTCCGTCCGTCCGTAGGTATGAACACAAGGAAATAGTAACTATAAGGGATACAGATTTGAAAGCAGTAGATCCTCTTAATACATGCGCAGATCGAGTTTCTTTTCGATAACCGATAACCGATAACCGCCTTTACCAAGCAATCGATACAAATCGATATCGAAATCCTGTTTTCTGAGAAAATTTGGTAAATAATAAGAGCTAGACTCACCAAAACTGACATGTTTACAATAGAATAGTATATTTATAACACGTATCATTCATATACCTATCGCGACCTTCCCCCTACTACGTGATAGCTATAAATCAAGTTAATAGCCCAACTTCCATTATTCATCATTTAAAGCTACAATTTTAAAGCACCAGCGCAAATTCGAAGAATATCTGTATGCATGTACACACGCATTTATGCGGCTCTGCTTCGGTTTATCAACATTTATAATTGCGATTGTATTGTTTTCTCTATAACTATAATAATTGTTTTTCTCCCTTTCTAATACCCGATTATTAGTGTGTTGTTGAGTGGCGGCGGTGGTAAGTGGTACGGTTAGTTGCGAGTTCGAACCCTGCCAAGGGAAGTTACTTTTGTTTATACACTGAACCCACAGAAAACGGGTAAAAAGGTTTATTGTATTTGTGCAAAATGTAAATGTATGTAATAGGTAGAAGGAAGCTTTTCCGACCCCATAAAGTATGTATATACATGAGCAGCATCAGCAGCCAAGTCAATCAATCCATGTCCGTCTGTCTGCCTGTCCGCCCGTCCATATGTATGAACGCAAGGATCTTAGTAACTTTAAGAGCTAGAAACTTGAAATTTCAGCTGTAGATCCTCTTAGTACATGCGCAGATTGAGTGTTTACTATAGAACATTTCATGAAGATCGGTTAAGAAACACGTGTTTGCGGCACCAGTCCAAATTCGAAGAATATCTGTATGCATGTACACACGCATTTATACGGCTCTGCTTTGTATTTATCAACAGCATTAAAGTTGTTATTGTATTCTTTTCTGTATAACTATATTAATTGGTTTTTTTTCCGCAAATACTCGATTCTTAGTGTGGTTGTTGAGTGAAGGCGTTGGCAAATGGTACGGTTAGTTGCGAGCTCGAACCCTGCCAAGGCAACTTATTTTTTTTGTACGAACTCATTGAAAATGGATAAAGTGGGTAGATTGTATTTGTGCAAAATGTAAATGTATGTAACAAGTAGAAGGAAGCTTTTCCGACCCCATAAAGTATATATTCTTGATCAGCATCAACTGCCGATCAATCTAGCCATGTTCGTCTGTCTAGCCGTCTGTCCGTCCGTCCGTCCGTATGTATGAACGCAGGGATCTTAGTAACTATAAGAGCTAGAGACGTTCCCGCTACTAACTGATAGCTATAAATCAAGTAAATAGCCCAACCTCCATTATTCATCATTTAAAGCTACAATTTTAATGCAATTTAATTTTAGAGAATACACAGATATTCTATGGTACATTAAGGAATACTATAGAACCTTTCATGAAGATCGGTTAAGAAACACGTGTTTGCGGCACCAGCGCAAATTCGAAGAATATCTCTATGCATGTACACACGCATTTATGCGGCTCTGCTTCGTATTAATCAACAACATTATAATTGCGATTGTATTGTTTTCTGTATCACTATATTCATTGTTTTTCTCTCTCACTAATACTCAATTATTAGTGTGGTTCTTGACTGGAGGCGGTGGCAAGTGGTACGGTTAGTTGCGAGTTCGAACCCTGCAAAGGGAAGTTATTTTGGTTTATACCCTGAACCCACAGAAAATGGGTAAAAAAGGTTTATTGTATTTGTGCAAAATGTAAATGTATGTAATAGGTAGAAGGAAGCTTTTCCGACCCTATAAAGTATTTATATACATGAGCAGCATCAGCAGCCGAGTCAATCTAGCCATGTCCGTCTGTCTGTCTGTCTGCCTGTCCGTCCGTTAGTATGGACGCAAGGAACCTAGTAACTATAAGAGCTAGAGACTTGCAATTTTAGCTGTAGATCCTCTTAGTACATGCGCAGATCGAGTTAATTTCTGATTATCGATAAATTCCTCCGTTTCCAAGCAATCGATACTAAGCGACATCGAAATCCTGTTTTTGAGTAAATTTGGTAAATAATAAGACCTGGATCCATTAAACTTGATATGTAAACAATCGATTAGTATATTTATATGAAGTATCATTCATATACCTAACTCGACTTTCCCGATACTACCTGATAGCTATAAATCAAGATATTAACCCAATTTCCATTGCTCACCAATTAAGCTACATTTTTAATGCAAATAGCTTTTAGAGAATACACAGATACTCTATGATACATTAAAGAATACTATAGAACCTCTCATGAAATTCGAAGAATATCTGTATGCATATACACACGCATTTATGCGGGTCTGCTTCGTATTTATCAACAGAATTATAGTTGCGATTGTATTCTTTTCTGTATTACTTTGTTAATTGGATTTACTCGATTATTAGTGTGTTTGTTGAGTGGAGGCGGTGGCAAGTGGTACGGTTAGTTGCGAGCTCGAAACCTGCCAAGGGAAGTTACTTTTGTTTATACCCTCAACCCACTGAAAATAGGTAAAAAGTGTATATTGCATTTGTGCAAAATGTAAATGTATGTAAGAGGTATAAGGAAGCTTTGCCGACCCCATAAAGTATATATATACTTGAGCAGCATCAACAGCCGAGTCAATCTAACCATGTCCGTCTGCCTGTCTGTCCGCCTGTCCGCCCGTACGTATGAACACAAGGAACTTAGTAACTATAAGAGATACAGATTTGAAATTTCAGCAGTGGATCCTCTTAATACATGCGCAGATCGAGTTTCTTTCCGATAACCGATAACTTCCTCCGTTCCCAACCAATCGATACAAATCCACATCGAAATCATGTTTTTTGAGTAAATTTGGTAAACAATAAGAGCTAGATTCACCAAAATTGACATGTTTACAATAGAATAGTATATTTATAACACGTATCATTCATATACCTATCGCGAAGTTCCCGCTACAACGTGATAGCTATAAATCAACTTTAAAACCCAACTTCCATTATTCACTATTTAAAGCTACAATTTTAATGCAATTTACTTTTAGAGAATACACATATATTCTTTGGTACATTAAGGAATATTATAAGACCTTTCGTTTAGATCGGTTTAGAAACACGTGTTTGCGGCACCAGCGCAAATTCGAAGAATATCTGTATGTATGTACACACGCATTTATGCGGCTCTGCTTCGTATTTTTCAACATTTATAATTGCGATTGTATTTTTATCTGTATAACTATATTAATTGTTGTTCTCTCTCACTAATACTCGATTATTAGTGTTTTTGTTGAGTGGAGGCGGTGGCAAGTGGTACGGTTAGTTGCGAGTTCGAACCCTGCAAAGGGAAGTTACTTTTGTTTATACCCTGAACCCAAAGAAAATGGGTAAAAAAGGTTTATTGTATTTGTGCAAAATGTAAATGTATGTAATAGGTAGAAGAAAGCTTTTCCGACCCCATAAACTATTTATATACATGAGCAGCATCAGCAGCCGAGTCAATCAAGCCATGTCCGTCTGTCTGTATGTCTGCCTGTCCGTCCGTATGTATGGACGCAAGGAACTTAGTAACTATAAGAGCTAGAGACTTGCAATTTCAGCTGTAGATCCTCTTAGTACATGCGCAGATCGAGTGAATTTCTGATTATCGATAAATTCTTCCGTTTCCAAGCAATCGATACTAAGCGACATCGAAATCCCTTTTTTAGTAAATTTGGTAAATAATAAGAGCTAGATCCACCAAGCTTGACATGTAAACAATAGATTAGTATATTTATATCAAGTATCATTCATATACCTAACGCGACCTTCCCGATACTACCTGATAGCTAAAAATCACGTTAATAACCCAACTTCCATTATTCCCTATCTAAAGCTACAATTTTAATGCAAGTTACTTTTACAGAATACACAGATACTGTATGATACATTAAAGAATACTATAGAACCTCTCATGAAATTCGAAGAATATCTGTATGCATGTGCACACGCATTTAGGCGGGTCTGCTTCGTATTTATCAACAGCATTATAGTTCCGATTGTATTCTTTTCTATTTTACTATGTTAATTGGTTTTTTTTCTCACTAATACTCGATTATTAATGTGGTTGTTGATTGGAGGCGGTGGCAAGTGGTACGGTTAGTTGCGAGCTCGAAACCTGCCAAGGGAAGAAACTTTTGTTTATACTCTGAACCCACTGAAAATAGGTAAAACACGTTTATTGTATTTGTGCAAAATGTAAATGTATGTAAGAGGTAGAAGGAAGCTTTTCCGACCCCATAAAGTATATATATACTAGAGCAGCATCAACAGCCGATTCAATCTAACCATGTCCGTCTGTCTGTCTGTCCGCCTTTCCGCCCGTACGTACGAACACAAGGAACTAAGTAACTATAAGAGATACAGTTTTGAAATTTTAGCAGTAGATCCTCTTTATACATGCGCAGATCGAGTTTCTTTCCGATAACCGATAACTTCCTCCGTTCCCAACCAATCGATTCAAATCGACATCGAAATCCTGTTTTTTGAGTGAATGTGGTAAATAATAAGAGCTAGATCCACCAAAATTGACATGTTGACAATAGAATAGTATATTTATAACACGTATCATTCATATACCTATCGCGACCTTCCCGCTACTACGTTATAGCAATAAATCAAATTAATATCCCAACTTCCATTATTCACTATTTAAAACTACAATTTTAATACAATTTACTTTTAGAGAATACACAGATATTCTTTGGTACATTAAGGACTACTATAGAACCTTTCATGAAGATCGGTTTAGAAACACGTGTTTGCGGCACCAGCGCAAATTCGAAGAATATCTGTATGCATGTACACACGCATTTATGCGGCGCTGCTTTGTATTTATCAACCTTTATAATTGCGATTGTATTGTTTTCTGTATAACTATATTAATTGTCTTTCTCTCTCACTAATAGTCGATTATTAGTGTGGTTGTTGAGTGGAGGCGGTGGCAAGTGGTACGGTTAGTTGCGAGTTCGAGCCCTACCGAGGGAAGTTACTTTTGTTTATACCCTGAACCCACAGAAAATGGGTAAAACACGTTTATTGTATTTGTGCAAAATGTTAATGTATGTAATAGGTAGAAGGAAGCTTTTCCGACCCCATAAAGTATTTATATACATGGGCAGCATCAGCAGCCGATTCAATCTAGCCATGTCCGTCTGTCTGTCTGTCCGCCTGTCCGCCCGTACGTATGAACACAAGGAACTAAGTAACTATCAGAGATACAGATTTGAAATTTCAGCAGTAGATCCACTTTATACATGCGCAGATCGAGTTTCTTTCCGATAACCGATAACGTCCTCCGTTCCCAAGCAGTCGATACAAATCGACATCGAAATCCAGTTTTTTGAGTAAATTTGGTAAGCTGGATTCACCAAAATTGACATATTTACAATAGAATAGTATATTTATAACACGTAACATTCATATACCTATCGCGGCCTTTCCGCTATTACGTAATAGCTATAAATCAAGTTTATAACCCAACTTCCATTATTCACCATTAAAAGCTACAATTTTAATGCAATTTACTTTTAGAGAATACACAGATATTCTTTGGTACATTAAGGAATACTATGAAACCTTTCGCTAAGATCGGTTTAGAAACACGTATTTGGGGCACCAGCGCAAATTCGAAGAATATCTGTATGCATGTACACACGCATTTATGCGGCTCTGATTCGTATTTATCAACATTTACAATTGCGATTGTATTGTTATCTGTATAACTATATTAATTGTTTTTCTCTCTCACTAATACTCGATTATTAGTGTGGTTGTTGAGTGGAGGCGGTGGCAACTGGTACGGTTAGTTGCGAGTTCTAACCCTGCCAAGGGAAGGTACTTTTGTTTATACCCTGAACTCACAGAAAATGGGTAAAAAAGGTTTATTGTATTTGTGCCAAATGTAAATGTATGTAATAGGTAGAAGGAAGCTTTTCCGACCCCATAAAGTATTTATATACATGAGCAGCATCAGCAGCCGAGTCAATCAAGCCATGTCCGTCTGTATGCCTGTCCGTCCGTCCATATTTATGAACGCAACGATCTTAGTAACTTTAAGAGCTTAGTACATGCGCAGGTTGAGAGTTTTTACGATCATCGATAACTTCCTCCGTTTCCAAGCAATCGATACAAATCGATATCGAAATCCTGTTTTTTGAGTATATTAGGTTAATAATAAGAGCTAGATCCACCAAATGGAAATGTTTTCAATAGAATAGTATATTTATATTAAGTATCATTCATATACCTATCGCGACCTTCCCGCTACTACCTGATAACTATAAATCAAGTTAATAACACAACTTCCATTGCTCACCAATTAAAACTGCAATTTTAATACAATTTACTTTTAGAGAATACACAGAGGAAAACTGTAGAGCATTTCATGAAGATCGGTTAAGAAACACGTGTTTGCGGCATCAGTGCAAATTCGAAGAATATCTGTAGGCATGTACACACGCATTTAGGCGGGCCTGCTTCGTATTTATCAACAGCATTATAGTTGCGATTGTATTGTTTTCTGTATAACTATATTCATTGTTTTTCTCTCTCACTAATACTCAATTATTAGTGTGGTTCTTGACTGGAGACGGTGGCAAGTGGTACGGTTAGTTGCGAGCTCGAAACCTGCCAAGGGAAGTTACTTGTGTTTATACCCCGAACACACTGAAAATAGGTAAAAAGGGTACATTGTATTTGTGCAAAATGTAAATGTATGTAAGAGGTATGAGGAAGCTTTTCCGATCCCATAAAGTATATATATACTTGAGCAGCATCAACAGTCGAGTCAATCTAACCATGTCCGTCTGTCTGTCTGTCCGCCTTTCCGCCCGTACATATGAGCACAAGGAACTTAGTAACTATAAGAGATACAGTTTTGAAATTTTAGCAGTAGATCCTCTTAATACATGCCCAGATCGAGTTTCTTTCCGATAACCGATAACTTCCTCCGTTCCCAACCAATCGATACAAATCGACATCGAAATCCTGTTTTTTGAATAAATTTGGTAAACAATAAGAGCTAGATTCACCAAAATTGCCATGTTTTCAATAGAATAGTATATTTATAACATGTATCATTCATATCGCAAACATCCCGCTACTAACTGATAGCTATAAATCAAGTTAATAACCCAACCTCCATTATTCGTCATTTAAAGCTACAATTTTAATGCAATTTACTTTTAGAGAATACACATATATTCTATGGTACATTAAGGAATACTATAGAACCTTTCACGAAGATCGGTTAAGAAACACGGGTTTGCGGCACCAGTGCAAATTCGAAGAATATCTGTATGCATGTACACACGCATTTATGCGGCTCTGCTTCGTATTTATCAACAGCATTATAGTTGCGATTGTATTGTTTTCTGTATAACTATATTAATTGTCTTTCTCTCTCACTAATACTCGATTATTAGTGTGGTTGTTGAGTGGAGGCGGTGGCAAGTCGTACGGTTAGTTGCGAGTTCGAAGCCTGCCAAGGGCAGTTACTTTTGTTTATACCCTGAACCCACAGAAAATGGGTAAAACACGTTTATTGTATTTGTGCAAAATGTTAATGTAAGTAACAGGTAGAAGGAAGCTTTTCCGACCTCATAAAGTGTTTATATACATGAGCAGCATCAGCAGCCGAGTCAATCAAGCCATGTCCGTCTGTGTGTCTGTCCGCCTGTCCATCCGTATGTATGAACACAAGGAACTTAGTAACTATAAGAGCTACAGACTTGAAATTTTAGCAGTAGATCCTCTTAGTACATCGATAACTTCCTCCGTTCCCAAGCAATCGATACAAATCGACATCAAAATCCTGTTATTTAAGTAAATTTGGTAAATAATAAGAGCTAGATTCACCAAAATTGCCATGTTTTCAATAGAATAGTATATTTATAACATGTATCATTCATATCGCGACCATCCCGCTACTAACTGATAGCTATAAATCAAGTTAATAACCCAACCTCCATTGTTCACCATTAAAAGCTACAATTTTAATGCAATTTACTTTTAGAGAATACACAGATATTCTTTGGTACATTAAGGAATACTAAAAAACCTTTCGTTAAGATGGGTTTAGAAACACGTATTTGGGGCACCAGCGCAAATTCGAAGAATATCTGTATGCATGTACATACGCATTTATGCGGCTCTGCTTCGTATTTATCAACATTTATAATTGCGATTGTATTGTTATCTGTATAACTATATTAATTGTTTTTCTCTCTCACTAATACTCGATTATTAGTGTGGTTGTTGAGTGGTGGCGGTGGCAAGTGGTACGGTTAGTTGCGAGTTCTAACCCTACCAAGGGAAGTTACTTTTGTTTATACCCTGAACCCACAGAAAATGGGTAAAACACGTTTATTGTATTTGTGCAAAATGTTAATGTATGTAATAGGTAGAAGGAAGCTTTTCCGACCCCATAAAGTATTTATATACATGAGCAGCATCAGCAGCCGAGTCAATCTAGCCGTGTCCGTCTGTCTGTATGTCGGCCTGTCCGTCCGTATGTATGGACGCAAGGATCTTAGTAACTATAAGAGCTAGAGACCTTCCCGCTACTAACTGATAGCTATAAATCAAGTTAATAACCCAACCTCCATTACTCATCATTTAAAGCTACAATTTTATTGCACTTTACTTTTAGAGAATATACAGATATTCTATGGTACATTAAGGAATACTATAGAACCTTTCATGAAGATCGGTTAAGAAACACGTGTTTGCGGCACAAGCGCACATTCGAAGAATATCTGTGTGCATGTACACACGCATTTATGCGGCTCTGCTTCGTATTTATCAACATTATAATTGCGATTATATTGTTTTCTGTATAACTATATTAATTGTTTTTCTCTCTCACTAATACTCGATTATTAGTGTGGTTGTTGAGTGGAGGCGATGGCAAGTGGTACGGTTAGTTGCGAGTTCGAACCCTGCAAAGGGAAGTTACTTTTGTTTATACCCTGAACCCACAGAAAATAAATTAAATAGGTTTTTTGTATTTGTGCAAAATGTAAATGTATGTAATAGGTAGAAGGAAGCTTTTCCGACCTCATAAAGTGTTTATATATATGAGCGGCATCAGCAGCCGAGTCAATCAAGCCATGTCCGTCTGTCTGTCTGTCTGCCTGCCTGTCCGTCCGTCCGTATGTATGGACGCAAGGAATTTGGTAACTATAAGAGCTAGAGACTTGCAATTTTAGCTGTAGATCCGCTTAGTACATGCGCAGATCGAGTTAATTTCTGATTATCGATGAATTCCTCCGTTTCCAAGCAATCGATACTAAGCGACATCGAAATCCTGCTTTTTAAGTAAATTTGGTAAATAATAAGAGCTAGATCCACCAAAATTGACATGTTGACAATAGGTAAATTTATAACACGTATCATTCATATACCTATCGCGACCTTCCCGCTACTACGTGATAGCTATAATTCAAGTTAATAGCCCAACTTCCATTATTCACTATTTAAAGCTACAATTTTAATACAATTTACTTTTAGAGAATACACAGATATTCTTTGGTACATTAAGGACTACTATAGAACCTTTCATGAAGATCGGTTTAGAAACACGTGTTTGCGGCACCAGCGCAAATTCGAAGAATATCTGTATGCATGTACACACGCATTTATGCGGCGCTGCTTCGTATTTATCAACCTTTATAGTTGCGATTGTATTGTTTTCTGTATAACTTTATTAATTGTCTTTCTCTCTCACTAATACTCGATTATTAGTGTGGTTCTTGAGTGGAGGCGGTGGCAAGTCGTACGGTTAGTTGCGAGTTCGAGCCCTGCCAAGGGAAGCTACTTTTGTTTATACCCTGAACCCACAGAAAATGGGTAAAAAACGCGTATTGTATTTGTGCAAAACTTTAATGTATGTAATAGGTAGAAGGAAGTATTTCCGACCCCATAAAGTATTTATATACATGAGCAGCTACAGCAGCCGAGTCAATCAAGCCATGTCCGTCTGTCTGCCTGTCCGTCCGTCCATATGTATAAACGCATGGATCTTAGTAACTATAGGAGTTACAGACTTGAAATTTAAGTAGAAGATCCTCTTAGTACATGCACAGATCGAGTTTCTTTCCGATAATCGATAACTTCCTCCGTTCCCAAGCAATCGATACAAATCGACATCAAAATCCTGTTTTTTAAGTAAATTTGGTAAATAATAAGAGCTAGATCCACCAAAATTGACATGTTGTGACAATAGAATAGTATATGTATAACACGTATCATTCATATAACTATCGCGACCTTCCCGCTACTACACCAGCGCAAATTCGAAGAATATCTGTATGCATGTACACACGCATTTATGCGGCTCTGCTTCATATTTATCAACATTTATAATTGCGATTGTATTGTTTTCTGAATAACTATGTTAATTGTTTTTTTCTCTCACTAATACTCGGTTATTAGTGTTGTTGTTGAGTGGAGGCGGAGGCAAGTGGTTTGGTTAGTTGCGAGTTCTAACCCTACCAAGGGAAGTTAGTTTTGTTTATACCCTGAACCCACAGAAAATAAATTAAATAGGTTTTTTGTATTTGTGCAAAATGTAAATGTATGTAATAGGTAGAAGGAAGCTTTTCCGACCTCATAAAGTGTTTATATATATGAGCGGCATCAGCAGCCGAGTCAATCAAGCCATGTCCGTCTGTCTGTCTGTCTGCCTGCCTGTCCGTCCGTCCGTATGTATGGACGCAAGGAACTTGGTAACTATAAGAGCTAGAGACTTGCAATTTTAGCTGTAGATCCGTTTAGTACATGCGCAGATCGAGTTAATTTCTGATTATCGATGAATTCCTCCGTTTCCACGCAATCGATACTAAGCGACATCGAAATCCTGCTTTTTAAGGAAATTTGGTAAATAATAAGAGCTAGATCCACCAAAATTGACATGTTGACAATAGGTAAATTTATAACACGTATCATTCATATACCTATCGCGACCTTCCCGCTACTACGTGATAGCTATAAATCAAGTTAATAGCCCAACTTCCATTATTCACTATTTAAAGCTACAATTTTAATACAATTTACTTTTAGAGAATACACAGATATTCTTTGGTACATTAAGGACTACTATAGAACCTTTCATGAAGATCGGTTTAGAAACACGTGTTTGCGGCACCAGCGCAAATTCGAAGAATATCTGTATGCATGTACACACGCATTTATGCGGCGCTGCTTCGTATTTATCAACCTTTATAGTTGCGATTGTATTGTTTTCTGTATAACTTTATTAATTGTCTTTCTCTCTCACTAATACTCGATTATTAGTGTGGTTCTTGAGTGGAGGCGGTGGCAAGTTGTACGGTTAGTTGCGAGTTCGAGCCCTGCCAAGGGAAGCTACTTTTGTTTATACCCTGAACCCACAGAAAATGGGTAAAAAACGCGTATTGTATTTGTGCAAAACGTTAATGTATGTAATAGGTAGAAGGAAGTATTTCCGACCCCATAAAGTATTTATATACATGAGCAGCTACAGCAGCCGAGTCAATCAAGCCATGTCCGTCTGTCTGCCTGTCCGTCCGTCCATATGTATAAACGCATGGATCTTAGTAACTATAGGAGTTACAGACTTGAAATTTTAGTAGAAGATCCTCTTAGTACATGCACAGTTCGAGCTTCTTTCCGATAATCGATAACTTCCTCCGTTCCCAAGCAATCGATACAAATCGACATCAAAATCCTGTTTTTTAAGTAAATTTGGTAAATAATAAGAGCTAGATCCACCAAAATTGACATGTTGTGACAATAGAATAGTATATGTATAACACGTATCATTCATATAACTATCGCGACCTTCCCGCTACTACACCAGCGCAAATTCGAAGAATATCTGTATGCATGTACACACGCATTTATGCGGCTCTGCTTCATATTTATCAACATTTATAATTGCGATTGTATTGTTTTCTGAATAACTATGTTAATTGTTTTTTTCTCTCACTAATACTCGGTTATTAGTGTTGTTGTTGAGTGGAGGCGGAGGCAAGTGGTTTGGTTAGTTGCGAGTTCTAACCCTACCAAGGGAAGTTAGTTTTGTTTATACCCTGAACCCACAGAAAATAAATTAAATAGGTTTTTTGTATTTGTGCAAAATGTAAATGTATGTAATAGGTAGAAGGAAGCTTTTCCGACCTCATAAAGTGTTTATATATATGAGCGGCATCAGCAGCCGAGTCAATCAAGCCATGTCCGTCTGTCTGTCTGTCTGCCTGCCTGTCCGTCCGTCCGTATGTATGGACGCAAGGAACTTGGTAACTATAAGAGCTAGAGACTTGCAATTTTAGCTGTAGATCCGCTTAGTACATGCGCAGATCGAGTTAATTTCTGATTATCGATGAATTCCTCCGTTTCCATGCAATCGATACTAAGCGACATCGAAATCCTGCTTTTTAAGGAAATTTGGTAAATAATAAGAGCTAGATCCACCAAAATTGACATGTTGACAATAGGTAAATTTATAACACGTATCATTCATATACCTATCGCGACCTTCCCGCTACTACGTGATAGCTATAAATCAAGTTAATAGCCCAACTTCCATTATTCACTATTTAAAGCTACAATTTTAATACAATTTACTTTTAGAGAATACACAGATATTCTTTGGTACATTAAGGACTACTATAGAACCTTTCATGAAGATCGGTTTAGAAACACGTGTTTGCGGCACCAGCGCAAATTCGAAGAATATCTGTATGCATGTACACACGCATTTATGCGGCGCTGATTCGTATTTATCAACCTTTATAGTTGCGATTGTATTGTTTTCTGTATAACTTTATTAATTGTCTTTCTCTCTCACTAATACTCGATTATTAGTGTGGTTCTTGAGTGGAGGCGGTGGCAAGTCGTACGGTTAGTTGCGAGTTCGAGCCCTGCCAAGGGAAGCTACTTTTGTTTATACCCTGAACCCACAGAAAATGGGTAAAAAACGCGTATTGTATTTGTGCAAAACGTTAATGTATGTAATAGGTAGAAGGAAGTATTTCCGACCCCATAAAGTATTTATATACATGAGCAGCTACAGCAGCCGAGTCAATCAAGCCATGTCCGTCTGTCTGCCTGTCCGTCCGTCCATATGTATAAACGCATGGATCTTAGTAACTATAGGAGTTACAGACTTGAAATTTTAGTAGAAGATCCTCTTAGTACATGCACAGATCGAGCTTCTTTCCGATAATCGATAACTTCCTCCGTTCCCAAGCAATCGATACAAATCGACATCAAAATCCTGTTTTTTAAGTAAATTTGGTAAATAATAAGAGCTAGATCCACCAAAATTGACATGTTGTGACAATAGAATAGTATATTTATAACACGTATCATTCATATAACTATCGTGACCATCCCGCTACTACACCAGCGCAAATTCGAAGAATATCTGTATGCATGTACACACGCATTTATGCGGCTCTGCTTCATATTTATCAACATTTATAATTGCGATTGTATTGTTTTCTGAATAACTATCTTAATTGTTTTTTTCTCTCACTAATACTCGGTTATTAGTGTTGTTGTTGAGTGGAGGCGGAGGCAAGTGGTTTGGTTAGTTGCGAGTTCGAACCCTGCCAAGGGAAGTTACTTTTGTTAATACCCTGAACCCACAGAAAATGGGTTAAAAAGGTTTTTTGTATTTGTGCAAAATGTAAATGTATGTAATAGGTAGAAGGAAGCTTTTCCGACCTCATAAAGTATTTATATATATGAGCACCATCAGCAGCCGAGTCAATCAAGCCATGTCCGTCTGTCTGTCTGTCTGCCTGTCCGTCCGTCCGTAAGTATGGACGCAAGGAACTTAGTAGCTATAAGAGCTAGAGACTTGCAATTTTAGCTGTAGATCCTCTTAGTACATGCGCAGATCGAATTAATTTCTGATTATCGATAAATTTCTCTGTTTCCAAGCAATCGATACAAATCAACATCGAAATCCTGTTTTTTAAGTAAATTTGGTAAATAATAAGGGCTAGATCCACCAAAATTGACATGTCGACAATAGAATAGTATATTTATAGCACGTATCATTCATATACCTATCGCAACCTTCCCGCTACTACACCAGCGGAAATTCGAAGAATATCTGTATGCATGTACACACGCATTTATGCGGCTCTGCTTTGTATTTATCAACAACATTATAATTCGATTGTATTGTTTTCTGTATAACTATATTAATTGTTTTTCTCTCTCACTAATACTCGATTATTAGTGTGGTTGTTCAGTGGAAGCGGTGGCAAGTGGTACGGTTAGTTGCGAGTTCGAACCCTGCCAAAGGAAGTTACTTTTGTTTATATCATGAACCCACAGAAAATGGATAAAAAAGGTTTTTTGTATTTGTGCAAAATGTAAATGTATGTAATAGGTAGAAGGAAGCTTTTCCGACCCCATTAAGTATTTGTATACATGAGCAGCATCAGCAGCCGAGCCAATCAAGCCATGTCCATCTGTCTGTCTGTCTGCCTGTCCGTCCGTCCGTATGTATGGACGCAAGGAACTTAGTAACTATAGTAGCTAGAGACTTGCAATTTTAGCTGTAGATCCTCTTAGTACATGCGCAGATCGAGTTAATTTCTGATTATCGATAAATTTCTCCGTTTCCAAGCAATCGATACTAAGCGACATCTAAATCCTGCTTTTTGAGTAAATTTGGTAAATAATAAGAGCTAAATCCACAAAAACTGATGTGTTGACAATAGAATATTATATTTATAACACGTATCATTCATATACCTATCGCGACCTTTCCGCTACTACGTGATAGCTATAAATCAAGATAATAGCCCAACTTCCATTATTCACTATTTAACGCTACAATTTTAATACAATTTACTTTTAGAGAATACACAGATATTCTTTGGTACATTAAGGAATGCTATAGAACCTTTCATGAAGATCGGTTTAGAAACACATGTTTGCGGCACCAGCGCAAATTCGAAGAATATCTGTATGCATGTACACACGCATTTATGCGGCGCTGCTTCGTATTTATCAACCTTTATAATTGCGATTGTATTGTTTTCTGTATAACTATATTAATTGTCTTTCTCTGTCACTAATACTCGATTATTAGTGTGGTTCTGGAATGGAGGCGGTGGCAAGTCGTACGGTTAGTTGCGAGTTCGAGCCATGCCAAGGGATGCTACTTTTGTTTATACCCTGAACCCACAGAAAATGGGTAAAAAACGCGTATTGTATTTGTGCAAAACGTTAATGTATGTAATAGGTAGAAGGAAGTATTTCCGACCCCATAAAGTATTTATATACATGAGCAGCTACAGCAGCCGAGTCAATCAAGCCATGTCCGTCTGTCTGCCTGTCCGTCCGTCCATATGTATAAACGCATGGATCTTAGTAACTATAGGAGTTACAGACTTGAAATTTTAGTAGAAGATCCTCTTAGTACATGCACAGATCGAGCTTCTTTCCGATAATCGATAACTTCCTCCGTTCCCAAGCAATCGATACAAATCGACATCAAAATCCTGTTTTTTAAGTAAATTTGGTAAATAATAAGAGCTAGATCCACCAAAATTGACATGTTGTGACAATAGAATAGTATATGTATAACACGTATCATTCATATAACTATCGTGACCATCCCGCTACTACACCAGCGCAAATTCGAAGAATATCTGTATGCATGTACACACGCATTTATGCGGCTCTGCTTCATATTTATCAACATTTATAATTGCGATTGTATTGTTTTCTGAATAACTATCTTAATTGTTTTTTTCTCTCACTAATACTCGGTTATTAGTGTTGTTGTTGAGTGGAGGCGGAGGCAAGTGGTTTGGTTAGTTGCGAGTTCGAACCCTGCCAAGGGAAGTTACTTTTGTTAATACCCTGAACCCACAGAAAATGGGTTAAAAAGGTTTTTTGTATTTGTGCAAAATGTAAATGTATGTAATAGGTAGAAGGAAGCTTTTCCGACCTCATAAAGTATTTATATATATGAGCACCATCAGCAGCCGAGTCAATCAAGCCATGTCCGTCTGTCTGTCTGTCTGCCTGTCCGTCCGTCCGTAAGTATGGACGCAAGGAACTTAGTAGCTATAAGAGCTAGAGACTTGCAATTTTAGCTGTAGATCCTCTTAGTACATGCGCAGATCGAATTAATTTCTGATTATCGATAAATTTCTCTGTTTCCAAGCAATCGATACAAATCAACATCGAAATCCTGTTTTTTAAGTAAATTTGGTAAATAATAAGGGCTAGATCCACCAAAATTGACATGTCGACAATAGAATAGTATATTTATAGCACGTATCATTCATATACCTATCGCAACCTTCCCGCTACTACACCAGCGGAAATTCGAAGAATATCTGTATGCATGTACACACGCATTTATGCGGCTCTGCTTTGTATTTATCAACAACATTATAATTCGATTGTATTGTTTTCTGTATAACTATATTAATTGTTTTTCTCTCTCACTAATACTCGATTATTAGTGTGGTTGTTCAGTGGAAGCGGTGGCAAGTGGTACGGTTAGTTGCGAGTTCGAACCCTGCCAAAGGAAGTTACTTTTGTTTATATCATGAACCCACAGAAAATGGATAAAAAAGGTTTTTTGTATTTGTGCAAAATGTAAATGTATGTAATAGGTAGAAGGAAGCTTTTCCGACCCCATTAAGTATTTGTATACATGAGCAGCATCAGCAGCCGAGCCAATCAAGCCATGTCCATCTGTCTGTCTGTCTGCCTGTCCGTCCGTCCGTATGTATGGACGCAAGGAACTTAGTAACTATAGTAGCTAGAGACTTGCAATTTTAGCTGTAGATCCTCTTAGTACATGCGCAGATCGAGTTAATTTCTGATTATCGATAAATTTCTCCGTTTCCAAGCAATCGATACTAAGCGACATCTAAATCCTGCTTTTTGAGTAAATTTGGTAAATAATAAGAGCTAAATCCACAAAAACTGATGTGTTGACAATAGAATATTATATTTATAACACGTATCATTCATATACCTATCGCGACCTTTCCGCTACTACGTGATAGCTATAAATCAAGATAATAGCCCAACTTCCATTATTCACTATTTAACGCTACAATTTTAATACAATTTACTTTTAGAGAATACACAGATATTCTTTGGTACATTAAGGAATGCTATAGAACCTTTCATGAAGATCGGTTTAGAAACACATGTTTGCGGCACCAGCGCAAATTCGAAGAATATCTGTATGCATGTACACACGCATTTATGCGGCGCTGCTTCGTATTTATCAACCTTTATAATTGCGATTGTATTGTTTTCTGTATAACTATATTAATTGTCTTTCTCTGTCACTAATACTCGATTATTAGTGTGGTTCTGGAATGGAGGCGGTGGCAAGTCGTACGGTTAGTTGCGAGTTCGAGCCCTGCCAAGGGATGCTACTTTTGTTTATACCCTGAACCCACAGAAAATGGGTAAAAACGTTTATTGTATTTGTGCAAAATTTTAATGTAGAAGGAAGTTTTTCCGACCCCATAAAGTATTTATATACATGAGCAGCTACAGCAGCCGATTCAATCAAGCCATGTCCGTCTTGTCTGCCTGTCCGTCCGTCCATATGTATAAACGCATGGATCTTAGTAACTATAAGAGTTACAGACTTGAAATTTTAGCAGTAGATCCTCTTAGTACATGCGCAGATCGAGTTTCTTTCCGATAATCGATAACTTCCTCCGTTCCCAAGCAATCTATACAAATCGTTATCGAAATCCTGTTTTTTAAGTAAATTTGGTAAATAATAAGAGCTAGATCCACCAAAATTGACATGTTGACAATAGAATAGTATCATTCATATAACTATCGTGACCTTCCCGCTTTTACACCAGCGCAAATTCGAAGAATATCTGTATGCATGTACGCACGCATTTATGCGGCTCTGCTTCATATTTATCAACATTTATAATTGCGATTGTATTGTTTTCTGAAGAACTATGTTAATTGTTTTTTCTCTCTGTCTGTTTGTCGCTACTAACTGATAGCTATAAATCAAGTTAATAACCCAACCTCCATTATTCATCATTTAAAGCTACAGTTTTAATGCACTTTACTTTTAGAGAATATACAGATATTCTATGGTACATTAAGGAATATTATAGAACCTTGCATGAAGATCGGTTAAGAAACACGTGTTTGCGGCACCAGCGCAAATTCGAAGAATATCTCTATGCATGTACACAAGCATTTATGCGGCTCTGCTTCGTATTAATCAACAACATTATAATTGCGATTGTATTGTTTTCTGTATAACTATATTCATTGTTTTTCTCTCTCACTAATACTCGATTATTAGTGTGGTTGTTGAGTGGAGGCGGTGGCAAGTTGTACGGTTAGTTGCGAGTTCGAACCCTGCCAAGGGAAATTACTTTTGTTTGTACCCTGATCCCACAGAAAATGAGTACAAAACGTTTATTGTATTTGTGCAAAATGTAAATGTATGTAATAGGTAGAAGGAAGCTTTTCCGACCCCATAAAGTATTTATATACATAATCAGCATCAGCAGCCGAGTCAATCAAGCCATGTCCGTCTGTCTGCCTGTCCGTCCGTCCATATGTATGAACGCAAGGATCATAGTAACTATAAGAGTTACAGACTTGAAATTTTAGCAGTAGATCCTTTTAGTACATGCGGAGATTAAGTGTTTTTCCGATTATCGATAACTTCCTCCGTTTCCAAACAATCGATACAAATCGATATCGAAATCCTTTTTTTTGAGTAAATTAGGCTTTTAGAGAAAACACAGATGTTCTATGGACGACACTGAGGAATACTATAGACCATTTCATAAAGGTCGGTTAAGAAACACGTGTTTTCGGCACCAGCGCAAATTCGAAGAATATCTGTATGCATGTTCAAACGCATTTATGCGGGTCTGCTTCGTTTTTATCAACATCATTATAGTTGCGATTGTATTCTTTTCTGTATTCCTATGTTAATTGTTTTTTTTCTCACTAATACTCTAATAATAGTGTGGCTGTTGAGTGGAGGCGGTGGCAAGTGGTACGGTTAGTTGCGAGTTCGAACCATGCCAAGGGAAGTTACTTTTGTTTATACCCTGAACCCACAGAAAATGGGTAAAAAGGGTGAATTGTATTTGTGCAAAATGTAAATATATGTAACAGGTAGAAGAAAGCTTTTCCAACACCATTAAGTATATACATACTTGAGCAGCATCAACTGCCGAGTCAATCTTACCATGTCCGTCTGTCTGTCTATCCGCCTGTCCAACGCAAGGATCTTAGTACAATAAGACCTACAGACTTGAAATTTTAGCAGTAGATCCTCTTAGTACATGCGCAGATTGAGTGATTTTCCGATCATCTATAACTTCCTCCGTTTCCAAGCAATCGATACAAATCGATATCGAAATCCTGTTTGTTGAGTAAATTAAGCTTATAATAAGAGATAGATCCACCAAATTGACATGTTTTCAATGGAATAGTATATTTATATCAAGTTTCATTCATATACCTATGGCGACCCTCCGCTACTACCTTATAACTATATATCAAGTTAATGACCCAACTTCCATTGCTCACCAATTAAAACTGCAATTTTAATACAATTTACTTTTAGAGAATACACAGAGGAAAACTGTAGAGCATTTCATGAAGATCGGTTAAGAAACACGTGTTTGCGGCATCAGTGCAAATTCGAAGAATATCTGTATGCATGTACACACGCATTTAGGCGGGTCTGCTTCGTATTTATCAACAGCATTATAGTTGCGATTGTATTGTTTTCTGTATTACTATTTTAATTGGTTTTGTTTTCACTAATACTCGATTATTAGTGTGGTTGTTGATTGGAGGCGGTGGCAAGTGGTACGGTTAGTTGCGAGCTCGAAACCTGCCAAGGGAAGTTACTTTTGTTTATACCCTGAAACCACTGAAAATAGGTAAAAGGGTATATTGTATTCGAGCAAAATGTAAATGTATGTAATAGGTAGAAGGAAGCTTTTCCGATCCCATAAAGTATTTATATACATGAGCAGCATCAGCAGCCAAGTCAATGTTGCCATGTCCGTCTGCCTGTCTGTCCGCCTGTCCGTCCGTCCATATGTATGAACGCAAGAAACTAAGTAACTATAAGAGCTACAGACTTGAAATTTTAGCAGTAGATCGTCTTAGTACATGCACAGATCGAATTTCTTTCCGTTAATCGATAACATCCTCCGTTCCCAATGCGCAGATTGAGTGTTTTTCCGATCATCGATAACTTCCTCCGTTTCCAAGCAATCGATACAAATCGATATAGAAATCCTATTTTTTGAGTAAATTAGGCTCATAATAAGAGCTAGATCTACCAAATTGACATGTTTTCAATAGAATATATAATAAGTATCATTCATATACCTATCGCGACCTTCCCGCTACTACGTGATAGCTATAAATCAAGTTAATAACCCAACTTTCATTATTCACCATTTAAAGCTTTAATTTTAACGCAATTGACTTTTAGAGAATACACAGATATTCTGTGGTACTTTAAGGAATATTATAAAACCTTTCGTGAAGATCGGTTTAGAATCACGTGTTTTCTGCTCTGCTTCGTATTTATAAACAGCAATCGATGCAAATTATAAGAGCTATATAATAAGATCTAGATCAACCAAAATATACATGTTTACAATAGAAAAGTATAATTATATCAAGTATTATTAATATACCTATCGTGACCTTCGTGCTACTACGTGATAGCTATGAATCATGTTAATAACCCAACTTCCATTGCCTACCGATTAAAGCTACAATTTTAATGCAATTTAGAGAATACACAGATATTATATGGTAAGATCGGTTGCGGCACCAGCACAAGTTCGAAGAATATCTGTATACATGTACACACACATTTTATCGGCTCTGATTCGTATTTATCAACAGCATTATAATAGCGAATGTTTGGTTTCCTGTATTAATATGTTATTTGTTTCTTTTTTCTCTCACTAATACTCGATTATTACTGTGCTTGTGGTTGCGGTAATGTGGTTGAATGGAGGCGATGGCTAGTGGTACGGTTAGTTGCAAGCTCGAACCCTGCCAAGGGAACTTATTTTTTTATACCCTGAACCCATTAAAAATGGATAAAAAGGATATATTGTATTTATGCAAAATGTATGTAAGAGTGAAGCTTTTTCGACCCCATAAAGTGTATACATTCTTGATCAGCATCAATTGCCGTGTTAATCTAGCTATGTCCGTCTGTGTCTACCTGTCTGTCTGTCCGTCTATCCGTCCGTCTGTATGTATGAACGCAAGGATCTTAGTACCTATAAGAGCTAGAGACTTGAAATTTTGGCTGTATGTGCTCTTAGTACATTCACCGATCGAGTTGATTTCTGATAATCGATAACTTTCTCCGCTTCAAAGCAATCAATACAAATCGATATCGAAATCCTGTTTTTTCAGCAAATTGGTTAAATAAAAAAAGCTACATCCACCAAAATTGATATGTTTACTATAGCATAGTATATTGTTATCAAGTATCATTCAAATACCTATCGCGATCTTCCCACTATTACCTGACAGCTATTATTCAAGTTAATAACCCAAATTCCATTGCTCATCCATTAGAGCTCCAATTTGGTGCAATTTACTTCTAAAGAATACACAGATTACATTACATTAAGATATACTGTAAAAAATATCACGAAGGTCGGTTAAGAAACACGTGTTTGCGGCACCAGCGCAAATTCGAAGAAAATCTATATGCATGTACACACACACATTTATGGGGCTCTGCTTCGTATTTATCAACAGCATAATAATCGCGATTGTATTGTTTTCTGTATTACTATGTTAATTGTTTTTTTTTTGTTGAGTGGCTGCGGTGGCAACTGGTTCGTTGCGAGCTAGAACGCTGCCAAGGGAACCAATTTTGTATTATTCCCTGAACCCATTGAAGATGGATAAAAAGGGTATATTGTATTTGTGCAAAATGTAAACGTGTGTAAAAGGTCCGTGAGCTGTCGGTCTCTTAGTACATGCACAGATCGAGTTTTTTCGATAATCGATAACTTCCTCCGTTTCCAAGCAATCGATACAAATCGACATCGAAATCCTGTTTTAGGAGTAAATTTGGTAAATAATAAAAGCTTGATCTACCAAAACTGACATTTTCACAATAGAATAGTATATTTATATCAAGTGTCAATCATATACCCATCGCGACCTTCCCGCTACTACTTGATAGCTATAATTCAAGTTAATAGCCCAATTTCCATTGTTCACCAATTAAGCTACAATTATAATGCAATTTACCTATAAAGAGTACACAGATATTCTATGGTACATTAAGGAATACTAAAGAATCTTTCATGAAGATCGGTTAAGAAACACGTGTTTGCGGAACCAGAGCACATTCGAACAATATCTGTATGCATGTACAGATGCATTTATGCGGTTCTGCTTCGTATTTATAAACAGCATTATAGTTGCGATTCTATTCTTTAGTGTATTACTATGTTAATTGGTTTTTTCTCATTAATACTCGATGGTTGATTAATACTCGTGTGGTTGTTGAGTGGAGGCGGTGGCAAGGGGTACAGTTAGTTGCGAGTTCGAACCCTGCCAAGGGAAGTTCTTTTTGTTTATACCCCGAACCCACAGAAAATTGGTAAAAAGGGTATATTGATTTCGTGCAAAGTGTTAATGTATGTCCATCCGTCCGTATGTATGAACGCAAGGATCTTGTAACTATAAGAGGTAGAATTGAAATTTTAGCTGTAGATCCTCTTATTACATGTGCAGATCAAGTGTTTTTCCGATCATCGATAACTTCCTCCGTTTCCAAGCAATCGATACAAATCGATATCGAAATCCTGTTTTTTGACTAAATTAGGCTAATAATAAGAGATAGATCCACCAAATTAACATGTTTACAATAGAATAGTATATTTATATTAAGTATCATACATATACCTATCGCGACCTTCCCGCTACTACCTGATAGCTATAAATCAAGTAAATAACCCAACTTCCGTTGCTCACCAATAAAAACTACAATTTAAATACAATTTACTTTTAGAGAATACACAGATGTTCTATGAACGACACTGAGAAATACTATAGAACATTTCATGAAGATCGGTTAAGAAACACGTGTTTGCGGCACCAGCGCAAATTCGAAGAATATCCGTATACATGTACACACACATTTATGTACCATCCCAGGTTTCGGTATATCGCAAATGTTTTTTATTGATTGTGGAATTAACTTAAAAGAACATGAATGTGGCTTAGATGTAGTTTTAATCTATTAGGAGTTATAAAATTATAAGTGCGTGCGATGCTTATGCGTTATTGGTATCGACTGACTCTAATTCGTTTACATTCTGTTAACGTTCGAGCGACAACGTGTTTGACGTTGATTATCATATCCTATATTCGGCTGTCCTGACGGACAATTCTCTTCGGATTGGTCAAGCCATGGTTTCATAAACTCTGCCACTTACAACGTCTTACTCGGGCCTTCTGTATTTGCCATTTTTTCTATCTCATACCTTCCGTACCTTCCATAACTTTATACGGTTCGAGATATTTTCCCTTAATTTTTAAGCTTGTCCCGTATTGTGTACGCTTTATAGCTACCATGTCATTAACTCGATATTGTCTGTCTGGTTTTCTCTTAGAGTTGAAGACCTTTTTATTTTTGTCTTGTATTTCCCTTATATTTTCACGAGCTTCCTCTCTACATTTTTCACGTTCCTCGTCGAGCTCTATATTTAACGACTGCTTCACTAATTCTCTTAAGTTCGGCTCGCTACTTATACGCACGTCCATTCCAGCGAATATCTTAAAAGGTTAGACTTTAGTGTTTCGCGGCTCTACGCTATTTATGATTTGTTGAATTTTACTCAAGTGTTTGTACCAGGCACCGGCATCTTTCCGTTTCCGTTTTCCTCGATGTAATCCGGGAACTTGGTTGGCTCTTCGGCGATTCTGGCACGCATACTCGAGACCCATTTGCAGGGGGCCTCGGTCACCACTGCTTGCTGACAGGTCTCTAGAGGAAGCCTCGATAGCGCATCGGCCACGACGTTGAATTTTCCTCGTCGATAATGGACGTCAAATTGGAACTGTTGCAGTTCTAACGCCCATCGCACGATTCTTCCGGACGGACTCTCGATCGAGTTGAGCCAATTGAGTGCTAGATGGTCAGTTATCACGTCGAACCGGTACCTTTCTAAGTATTAGCCAACACAGGGGCAGTCGTCAAGCTATCCTTCAATTGATGCAATTCCTCCTCCTGTTCTTGCTCCCATGCCCATTTCTGACCCTTCCTTAAGAGGGCTGTGGGTGGCTGTACTTGCGTCGCGAAGTTAGGGACGAAGCGCCTGTACCATGATGCCATCCCGAGACACTGCCGCAGCTCTTTGCAATTTGGCCCTCAGGCTTCGTATCGCCTCCACTTTCTCCGGATCAGTACGTATTCCTTCCCCGCAAATCACATGTCCTAGGTAGACGAACCTCTCCCGGAAGAAGCTGCATTTTTTTCCTATTTAACCTGAGATTGGCTGCCATTACCCGGCGGAATACCGCCTTCAAATTCTCTTCTCATTCTCATTTGCATTCACATTCAATCTTAAAATGCAACCATCCTCACTGCCCCCGACAACTGTGCTGATGAATTCAACTTTCACCGCGCGTGATTTGAACTCGTCCCACCGTACAGCCGCTGCCACGACGCCTTAACGGCCCTTCGACGCCGACGTCGACTGCGCCGCGCGTTTGTGTTCCCGTGTGCGAGCGTGATCTCGAAGTCGCCCGTCTGTCGCGCGCGAGCTGCTCTTTTACGACCAACCGTTATGTTTTCGCCTCCTTGCTTTGCGTGCTAGATTTTTGCAAGCATTTTCGTCACTCAAAGTCTGCACGTTTTCATTATCTGCCTTTGCATAACACAGGGAATAAAAATGTTCGCTGGGGTATACTGGACTACTTTATCCCCTTGTTTTATATTTCACACATATACCATATCCTCATTCTCTTGTTCTCCGCTAGGGTACTTTCCCTCTAGGGTATACCTGACTTAAAATACCTCTTCTAAAAATAAACAATTTTTTCTTGAAAAAACCTTTTTGGGCATGCTTGCGGGCTTTAATACGCTGACATGCCACCCCCTAAACGCCTTTGGTCCCTGCTCGGGCGCCACTTGTAAAGATGCTACTGGCCGGGGTATAACTCTCAGTCTTACCAGGTCTAGCGAGTTACAAGATATTTATAATTTCTCTGGGAGGAAGGGCTTAAGGGGGAGGTGGGTGAGTTTCCTGACCAGACCAAGCCTAGCTCTATTTCTGCACGCCTACACTACCGGTCCGTGGCTTCGTACCAACTACACTAGCGGGCCGTGGCCTCGCATCAACTCCACTACCCAAACTTTCCATCGGGCCGTGGCCTCGTACCACTACTCTACCGGGCCGTGGCCTCGTACCACTACTCTATCGGGCCGTGGCCTCGTACCACTACTCTATCGGTCCATGGCCTCGTACCACTTCTCTATCGGGCCGGAGCCTCGCGCCAACTACACCAGCGGGCCGTGGCCTCGCACTTCCACTACCCAAATTCTCTAACGGGACGTGGCCTCGTACCACTACTCTCAATTCTCACAATTCCGTACCACATGCTCCTGATCGAGGTCAGGTCGAACACCGGTTAATTCCGATGTAAAGGTAAGCCAGGTTACCTGAAAACAAAGAATTGTTCGGTTTCTTCTCGATAATTATAGCATATGCACTTTATTCACCCCTGGCTTATTGCTACTTTATAGTAACTCACGAGCTTAACCCTGCCGCACTGTTTTCTGGCTCCCTAGCGCAACGCTGTACACTCTATGACCTTCCTCGTCTCACAATGCACGTCTACTCACCCTTAGCGTTCGTTTCCAAGTCGCCTCGGAGCTTTCGCTCTTCGCCGCCGAATTGGAGTTGCGCTCTCGAATGCGGTGTTGAGCAACCGATCAACAACACACAGTTGCAGCGACGGCCGGCGGTTAAATTCAAATTCGCTCTTCTAACTTTCGTGACTCCTTGCCTCTTTACTCACTAATATAATTGGTGATTATAGTATAATTAAAACTTATAAGTATTAGGCTTATATATAAATAATAAGGGTTATAATGAGTATCCTGACCAAACCAAACCCAGGTCTACCTCTACACACCTTCACCATCGGGCCTCGTACCACCTATGCTACCAGGCCGTGGCCTCGCTCCAACCACACTAGCGGGCCGTGGCCTCGCACCAACTCCACTACCTAAATACTCTATCTTTCTGCCGGGCCGTGACCTCGTACCACTATGCTAGCGGGCCGTGGCCTCGCACCAACTACACTAGCGGGCCGTGGCCTCACACCAGCTCCACTGCCTAATCGCTCTATCTTTCTGCCGGGCCGTGGCCTCGTACCATTAAGCTAGCAAGCCGTGGCCTCGCACCAACTACACTAGCGGGCCGTGGCCTCGCACCAACTCCACTACCTAGACACCAACCGGCAATGCCCACCCCGGAGCCACAATCTCGTACCGCATGCCCCTCGTTCGAGGTTAGGTTGAACACCGGTTAGTTCCGAGGTTAAGGTAAGCCGAGTTACCGGGAAACAGGGACTAATCCAATACTTTCTAGATAATTACAACGTTAGCACTTTATTCACTATTATCCATTCCGACCTTATCGTAAATTCCAAGCTAAACCCTGCCGCACTGTTTTCTGGAGCCCTAGCGCTCCACTATATCATCTATGACTTCGTTTATCTGGCGCAGCAGTTCTACTCACCCTTAACGTTCGATCACAAGTGCCGGCACGCTCGCCGGCAAGCCATGCGCTCGCTTCGGCTGCTCAATTTCGCCGCGAGCTTTCGCAACAAAGCTTTCGCTCTTCGCCGCCGAATTGAAGTTGCGCTCTCAAAGACGGTGTTGAGCAACCGATCGACAACGCACGGTTGCAGCGGCGGCCGGCGGTTAAATTCAAATTCACTATTTAAGTCAATTATACTATTCGCGGCTCCTTGCCTCTTTGCTACTAATCGAACTGCTTATATTACTGATGGCTCCTTGCCTCTTATTTCACTAAGATCTTAACCTAATATAATTAATACTTATAACTAAAGAAAATTAATGCGTTGTCCCGCCAGCGGCTCCTTGCCGTAATTTTGCCAAAGTGATGACGGCTCCTTGCCGTGAAAACTATGGGGTGGCTGGTCTCCTTAGCCGCCTCACACCCCCTCCTCACTTCGGACAGGTTGCGGTCACGTCGCCTTTCGCGTTCAGCGTAACGCTGTACTCGCTCTCCCCGTCGGACACGTGAAACCGAGTACGTCCGCACCGGAAGCGGCGGATTCGCGCCTCTCTGGCGATTAGGTCCACCACGCCCGACGACAACGGTGTTCCAAGAGGAAACACCTTCCACCCTGAGGGGGTGGAATCGGGCACGGGTTCCTCGACGGGGCCCTCCGGTTTTATCCCAACGTCAGCACTGTGGGCGATCGCCTCGACCTCGGTGTCGGGTTTCTTTGGGTGGCTCTCCGGTGTGACCCTTACGTCGGCACTGCGGGCGACCGTGTCGACCTCGGTGTCGGGTTCCTCCTCCAGCACTGAGTCCAGGCTAGTGTCCCACCCGTCGATGCCGTCGAAAAGGGCCACTATGTCCTCCCACAACTCGCTCTCCATGGGAGTCTTTAGAGCCATGGGGGAGGAATCCTGGGTTGAACTCGAAAGTTTGGGCGACGAAGCCGTCACCACCGCGTCCTCTTCCTCGGCCAGACTTCATCCCGGCCTTCCTGGCGAACCGTGAAGGAACCTTTTCGGGATGGCGCCTTGCCTTCTTGGCCGAGCCAGGCGTCTTCTAACTCCCGCCGTGCGATGGTGTCGGGTGTCTCGGCGCGGGCAACAGGCACGAGCGCGGGCATCTCGTCCTCGTCGTCGAGCCACTCCTCCTCCGATTCCTTAGGAAAGGTTTCGTCTGGCGCCTCGGCGAGGGTTGGGGAAACGGCCGATATCGCCGCGTCCTTGGTGCTGAGATTGTGCTCCTCCACGATCATCTGGCAGACCGCAATCGGTATCGGCCAGGGTTCGGGATGCCCTCCTCGAGAAGCGATCTCGCAGCGGCGGTTATACTTTCCGAGCTGGGAAGGACCCTCCTGGCGCTCGCGGGGCGAACGCGGCACGCGCCGCTGCGATCCTCCTGGTTTCTCGATCTCCGCACGAACCCGCTTCGTGGCCAACGAGGATGCTCCCTCGGGACTGGGTCGGTGTTGGCCTCCACTCCGACCACGCTTGCCCCGGGCGGCTCTCCGTCGGCGATGGCGGCTGCTTCGGCGCTTTCCGCCTGGACCTTTTTCGGCACCCCCCCATTCGCGCTTTGCAAGGTTAAGACGGGGTTTGTCGGTACCCGTGGGGGTACTTTCGGTAGGTAGCGCAGCGTTTTTCGGGGAAACTGGCTGTCCGGATCTACCTCTAGACGGTGGGTGGCGAAGCGGCGACGGAATGCCGGTTCGTCCTCCTCGTCCTCTGTTGACGGTCTGTTGTTCCTCGTCCATCTCGCCGGTCGCGGTTGGGGTTGCCGGCCCCGATGACTGTGCCGAGTGGGATGCGAGGGGCGGAGATGGGGGCTCTTCCGCGTACGGTGGCGAGTTTCGTGCGAATGGCGCCTCCACGAATATTGTCGTGATCTCGACTGTCATTATCATGACCATCCCGTCCAGCCCCCGGCTCCCGGCCCAGAGAAAGGCTCGGTGTCTCCGCTGCTGACGTCTTCGTCTGACGAGATGCTGATAATTTCCATCTGTAAATTCAGCTTATTGGTTAACTTACTCGTTACTTATTTGTTAATGCCCTATCCTCTCAGTGCGGCTCACATTTTACTAGGCCCATTTTCAATTATGTTATTAGTGTTAGCCTTATCTAAACTTTATTCTAATGGTTTCGTTGGGTGACGGGTGTCCCTCAATAAATTGCGCTATCATGGTCGTTACAGTCCGTTTGGTCCTCTCAGTGAGATATTGGATCTCTACACCCAGGGATCCCAAACACGATTTGAAGCTCCGGCTCGTAAACTGTACCCCGTTGTCGCACACAAGCTTTCTAGGTACCCCGAACCTACTTAGAATCCTCTCTCAAAACGAAGTCTGCTGCTGTGGCTCTCCTGAAAGGGACCAATTCCACCCACTTCGAGAAAGCGTCATGGAACACCAGTAGCATCGTGTTTCCATGTCTCGACCGTGGAAGGGTCCGATGAAGTCCACGCAACGCACCGCCATCGGCTCTGCAACCTGCCTCGTCAGCATGCGACCCGCCGGTTTTCCTGACACCTTGATGTCCGCCGTGGGAGCATCATGACTTTCCCTCAGTACCCTCTGGCGTTGACCACTGCCTACGCATAGTTTCCAGGGGAAACGTTTATCCGGTGACCCGAATAGTGCCTATATAGCTGTCCGTTTTCCTCGATGTAATCCGGGAACTTGGTTGGCTCTTCGGCGATTCTGGCGCGTTTACTCGCGACCCATTTGCATGCTGACAGGTCTCTAGAGGAAGCCTCGATAGCGCATCGGCCACGACATTGAGCTTCTCTCGTCGATAATGGACGTCAAATTGGAACTGTTGCAGTTCTAACGCCCATCGCACGATTCTTCCGGACGGACTCTCGATCGAGTTGAGCCACTTGAGGGCTAGATGGTCAGTTATCACGTCGAACCGGTACCCTTCTAAGTATTAGCCAACACAGGGGCAGTCGTCAAGCTATCCTTCAATTGTTGCAATGCCTCCTCCTGTTCTTGCTCCCATGCCCATTTCTGACCCTTCCTTAAGAGGGCTGTGGGTGGCTGTACTTGCGTCGCGAAGTTAGGGACGAAGCGCCTGTACCATGACGCCATCCCGAGACACTGCCGCAGCTCTTTGCAATTTGGCCCTCAGGCTTCGTATCGCCTCCATTTTCTCCGGATCAGTACGTATTCCTTCCCCGCAAATCACATGTCCTAGGTAGACGAACCTCTCCCGGAAGAAGCTGCATTTTTTCCTATTTACCCTGAGATAGGCTGCCATTAGCCGGCGGAATACCTCCCTCAAATTCTCTTCTCATTCTCATTTTCATTCACATTCAATCTTAAAATGCGACCATCCTCACTGCCCCCGACAACTGTGCTGATGAATTCAACTTTCACCGCGCGTGATTTGAACTCGTCCCACCGTACAGCCGCTGCCACGACGCCTTAACGGCCCTTCGACGCCGACGTCAACTGCGCAGCGCGTTTGTGCATCCGTGTGCGAGCGGGCTCTTGATGTCGCCCGTCTGGCGCGCGAGCGCTGTACTTTTACTACCGACCGTTATGTTTTCGTCTCCTTGCTTTTCTAGATTTTCGCAAGCATTTTCGTCACTAAATTGTGCACGTTTTTCATTTTCTGCCTTTGCCTAACACGGAATAAAAATATTTTCTGGGGTATACTGGACTCCTTTATCCCCTCGTTTTATATTTCACACATATACCATATCCTCATTCTCTTGTTGTCCGCTAGAGTACTTTCCCTATAGGGTATACCCGACTAAAAGTACACCTTCTAAAAAAAAACCTTATTTTTTCTTGAAAAAACCTTTTTGGGCATGCTTGCGGGCTTTAACACGCTGACATGCCACCCCCTAAACGCCTCTGGTCCCTGCTCGGGCGCCACTTGTAAAGATGCTACTGGCCGGGGTATAACTCTCAGTCTTACCAGGTCTAGCGAGTTACAAGATATTTATAATTTCGCTGGGAGGAAGGGCTTATGGGAGAGGGGGGTGAGTTTCCTGACCCGACCAAGCCTAGCTCTATTTCTGCACGCCTACACTACCGGTCCGTGGCTTCGTACCAAATACACTAGCGGGCCGTGGCCTTCCACCAACTCCACTCCAAACTCTCTATCGGGCCGTGGCCTCGTCGCACTACTCTATCGGGCCGGTAATGTCCACCCCGGGGCCACAATCTCGTACCACATGCTCCTGATCGAGTTGAGTCTGCAAGGGTATTAGATCTTAGGCGTGCCGAAGATAACCTTTCTTTCTCGTTTTTGTTTGTTATTTTTTTTCTTCTTTTTTTGTTTTATTTGAATAATAAAATATTTTTGAAAGTAATGAATGTAGTATCTAAAAAAGTTATATTTATGTGGTTATAAATGTAAAGAATATATATAATTAAGTTTTACACGTTTAGTTACTATAAAAAAATATATTTCAATTTATTATTTTCACTAACGGCTTCTTTTGTTTAGTACATTCAGATTTGCTTCCCGAATATGAACTGATTTATCTAACTGTTGCGGTCGCTTAGCAAACTTCGCTTTGAAAGAGTTCGAGTCAAAATTGAGTGAGGTTTGAGCTGCGTCAGCAATTATACGTGGGATAGTGCTCTGATGGGAACACTGACAGCGGCGTGATATTTAGGGTGAATTGTTTATGTCCACCAAGGGGGACAGTTTGATCTTGACCAATGTCGATGTTATCACCAGGCTGTTTGTTTACAATATTAGAAATGTATATACTTGTGCTTATGATTATGTGCTAAGTTATGTTAAAGGGTGGGTGCGACTATGGATATGTCACTCCCGCAACCATTAGAAAAGTGCCCGTCCTCAGGTGTTTTAGTTTGAGTATAGTGTAACATTTTCTTCTTTTACAATTGGTGTATCTCCTATTATTGTAGGTGTTTCTTCTATTTTGGGTTTTTATATTTTATAATTAATTTCATAGGTATGCTTTTGAACTTATATGTTAAATACATTGTTAAACTTATTAATATGATTCCAAATATGGTTTTTGTAATTATCGGGAATACATTATTACATATTGTGTGTTCATTTATAATTTATTTCGTTTGTACATATGAAAGTGGTTCTTATTTTATAACATCATTTCTTACGTAAATGCTTTGAGCTTAATCTACCATATTGTTTGAAATTGAAATTTCATTAATTTGCAGTGAACAATTAAAGATTTTTATTATATTGTTTCCTTCTATTGTTATTTCATTATTTATACAACTATGATTTAATATAGTTTTTGGTAAATTCCATGTTAAAATTATATTTGGTTCTACGTAGTTGATTTGAAAATTTTAGTATAACAACATTCTGATGTTATTTGGTTTAAAATTCCTGTCAAACATTCATTATTAATTATTTTTTTTGTTTCTTTGCTATAAACTTTTTTTGTCTTGGGTAAAATATTTCTCATGAGCTATTTCTGTCAAAATGTTGTTATTATTTCTCGTGGAATATGGGATATTATCAGTATTTCGTTTGTATCTGATTTAAACCAAGTGGAAGTTTTTTCTCAGAATTAACATGCAGCAAATAGTCATGTTTTAGTAATTTCGGGTTAAAAATGCCTAATCTTGTGAGCTGCTCCCATCTCAATGTCTTCTATATATTCTGTAAAGTGTTGTAAGTTAAATATAAGGATATCTAATTTCTTTCCTTTTTGTTTCTCTTGATCTTGTTCTTTCATGATTGCAATCCTTTGTTTATAGCTTCTTTTATGTGATTTAATTCGTTTTGTCTTCTTGATCTAATGTTCCAAATAAGTATTTATATACTGTTCCTACTATGTTAACTAAACCTCTATTGCTGCGTTTGGCTATTTTTAAGCCGTTTATTTCTTTGTTTAATTTTTCTACCAGGTATTCGATTTGTATTATTATATTATATGCTTTACTTTGTTCAATTAAGTTAAACCGTTAAACAGTAGAATTCGTGATCTCTCGGAATGTCTATGGTTCCTGTTTTAAATATAAGATAGCCGTTATGGCTTTGATAGGATTAATTTTAATGCTTTGTGCATTTATATTGTTTACAGTTATTGATAGTAATATTATAATAAATAGTTTAAGCTGGTGCTTGTATGTTTTGATCGCTGTCTGTTGTTGACCTGTAATTGTTATATTTGCTTTGATTAGTCTTCCTTTTCTTTTTGAATTTGGTTTTGTAATATGTTATTTTCCTGCCTCTGTATGTTTCCTCAAAATGTATGTCGTCGATCTGTCTTAGTTCTCCTGTTTTCTGGAACGTGGTTGTCGTCTTTGATTTAACTAATGGTGAGTGTTTGTATCTAGTGTCAATTTCATAATTTATTCGTTTTTTGTTGAGGTTTTTTATTAGGTTTTCTTTATTAGCTTGAGTGTCATACTCTGGTGTACCTGTGTATATGAATATCTCCGCTGGTGTTCTGTTAGTCGTTTTGTGCTTTGTTTTATGACCACACTAGCGGGCCTTCGCCTCGCACCATTTCCACTACCTAAACACCAACCGGCAATGCCCACCCCGGAGCCACAATCTCGTACCGCATGCCCCTCGTTCGAGGTTAGGTCGAACACCGGTTAGTTCCGAGGTTAAGGTAAGCCGGGTTACCAGGAAACAGGGACTAATCCAATACTTTCTAGATAATTACAACGTTGGCGCCGGCAAGCCATGCGCTCGCTTCGGCTGCTCAATTTCGACGCGAGCTTTCGCAATTTCGCCTTGGAGCTTTCGCTCTTCGCCGCCGAATTAAAGTTGCGCTCTCAAAGACGGTGTTGAGCAACCGATCGACAACGCACGGTTGCAGCAGCGGCCGGCGGTTTAATTCAAATTCACTATTTAAGTCAATTATAATATTCGCGGCTCCTTGCCTCTTTGCTACTAATTGAACTGCTTATATTACTGATGGCTCCTTGCCTCTTATTTCACTAAGATCTTAACCTAATATAATTAATACTTATAACTAAAGAAAATTAATGCGTTGTCCCGCCAGCGGCTCCTTGCCGTAATTTGGCCGAAGGGATGACGGCTCCTTGCCGGGAAAACTGTGGGTTGGCTGGTCTCCTTAGCCGCCTCACAGTCTGCTTTTATTTCGATGGGTTTACCCAATTGGTTGAACACTTGTATTAGAGCTCGTTTGGTTTCTAACCAGTTTCTAATTTTTATTTCTATTAATGATGCAAATTTTGAATAGATATCAATGCAAGATAAAAATTGTTTATCTCCTACCATGTAAAAATCCATTACATATTTTTGTCAAGGGGCAAGTAATAATGGGCTATTATACTCAGATAAGGATGGTTTAACAATCCCGTCGGTGATCAATTTTCCAACTTGCTTCTGTATTTCGTTCACCTGACTGTGTTGGCTTCTGTAGTTTTTTGTATACACTGGTTCATCATCTTTTAATCTCAGTTTTTGTGTATAAAAGTTATTTGTGCTTATTGGTTCTGTTTCCAATCCGAATATATCATTATATTTGGTGCATAAGTTTGAAAGCTGTGACTTGAATTGTGGTGGAAAGTTTTTTGAAAGTTGAGATATTACTGACTTTTCCCTATCTTCTATATTAGTTTTGACTACTTCGTAGTTCGAAAGTGATTCATACGTTAAGTTGTTTGCACTGACTACTTAATCTTTATTTGTTGTATTAAGTATTCTTATGAAAGCGTTTTCTTGATTTGGAAAAAATACATTGCCCTCTTTGGAATTTAGTTGAATTTTTCTAATAACTTCAGATCTTGCTGGCAGAAGTATTGACTTGTTGCCAGAACTGTATGTTATCGAAACATAAATCGGAAATTTTCAGTTTAATTATATGCAGATTCAGATTACTTGAAGTCTAATTGACAGTCATATTTTTTTTAATAAAATCGATTTCTATTAGGCCATCACAAGGAATAGCGAATTGTGAAACCACGATATGAAAATCATGTGCGATTATATACTTAGTGGTCTGTATCTCAATAGAGGTTAAAGGATAACTTCTTCACTTAGTCCTTTTATGTCTATTTTGTAATTATCTTGTATGTCTTGAAAGACATCAGAATTTTCTTTAACTATTGAAATGCCAGTGTCTACTAAAAAGACAAGTTCCTTTCCTGTAGCCATATGTTTGAATGATACGAATATGTTCTGACTGAGATTAATAGTGTGAACCCTTGCATCTTCTACTGTTGAGCATTTAAATAATATATTGTTGACTACTCGGACACTAGTTGAGGTATTGCTGTTGTGACCTCGATTCGAATTACCACTTGAGTTTCCTCTATATTGGCCTCGTCCATTGTTATAATAGGTAATATTGTAGTTGTTACGACTACGAAGGTTACCTCTCTAATTTCCTCGTCCGCGGTTTCCGCCGCACTGTGAATAATTTTTGTAATATAGTACAGTGTTTGGCTGTCCAGTTGCTTCTGTGCAACTATTTATAAATTTGGATATGGCATCATTCATTGTATTAAAGGTACCAGCTTGCATGATAAGTTTTACCTTATCAACCGTGCAATTCTTAATCATTGCTTTGACTGCATGCTGAGTGGAATAACTTCTGGCTAACTCTAGGATTAAACCGTCTGTTATAAACGCACCTTCTTAAGCTTTTTTCTAATGTATATTGGCTTGCAGTTTTGTTGCATTGCTGTAGGCCCACCAGTTTTGCTGACAATACTTCTACAGTTTCGCCTTTAACATTGATTTTCAATCTGGTAATGACTTCAGTTCAGTTTCATTTTCGATTATATTTCTGGCAACACCTTTTAGCTTGGTTTTTATTATTGCAACTGCTAATTGTTCGTGTTCGCCTTTTATTGATTCTATTATGTGCAATGCATCAATAAAACTTGTTAAGTTTTCAGCTTTAACATCGAAAACTGGTATAAGCTTTGATGCATTTTATTTTACTTAGTTCTTGATATAATTCATTCCATTCCATTATAAGTTTCTCTAATTGTCCTTAGTTTAGCCATTTTTATATATATTTTTATATGTATTTGATTTTATTAATTTTATTTCATTTTCTCAATGTTACAAAGTAAATTACGGAATTATTGTTAGATTATTTTTCCAATGTTGTTTGCGCTCTTTTTTTTAATTTATATCTTGCGCAGATCATTTGCCTGGCTCATATACCTCTTTTTAAGCATTTGTTATGCAACTCGTATAATTTATAAAAACAATTGGCGCACAATATAACAACAATTATTATCAATAGTATATTTACTAATTGTAAGTCAATGTTACTTGACTCTACTTTATTAATGACTTTAGCAGTGGAATGCACTGTCTTTAAGTCTACTAGTCCCATTTTGTGCTTATATATAATTAAATTAGAATTATAATTATTAGATGAATTTTCATCAATTTTGCTAATTGAATTATTTTGCATTTATGTTTACAGTTTTCCTACCTATTGTTTCGCATAGCTTTACGGGCTATACTTCTAATTGAGCGGAGAAAGTTCCGCAGAATTTTACAATTTTTGTGTAATATAGTTTTTTTTAATTGTTATAATTTTAATTGCTTCTCCGGATCCTCGGATGTATTAATGCCTCGGATGTCCTCCGCGTCATTTGGTCGTCGCCAGTTTGTCTATGCTGACGCTCCTTCGAAGGCGAAAGTGGAGGATTGCCCCTCGTGCTGTTGCCTTCTCTGCTGCTGATGTCTGTGGCCTATGAGTTCAGGCGGGGCCGGTGCCGGTCTTCGCACTGGTTGTTAGTCTCATACACGTAAATTTGCAGGCTGCAGCGTATAATGCTCCAGGGCAGTCGTTTGGGCAGACGTCTGGCTTTTTCGGCAAAGGCTTTAGTGTTTAATTTATAATCTTAATATTTGCTGAGTGAGTTGCGGCCTTCGGCTTTCTTAGTCGGGGGCTTTCTTTCAGAAAATCAAGTTCATCACTTAGCTTTTGTGCCGCTGCCCATGTGGGCGGCGTTTTGGTATATAAAAGCCACCTAATGTGTGCTATTCTTTTAGTGATCTTGTTTTCTTAACCCCCGCGCTTGCCTATTACACGCACTCTACTCACTCAGACTTTTTCCGTTTCCATCCCGGTGCCGTGCCGTTCCCGTTGATTTCCTCCTTGTTGTTCTTCGCCTGGGTTTCCTCCTTGTCGTTTTTGCAGCTTAGTTCAGGTTACCACCGCACGGTCGCCATGTAATGTTTCATTTCTAATTTTAAAAGAAAGCACGTAAGTGCTGGTTGACTTGGGTTTTCAGAATGATTTTATTCAAAATAAAATATTGCGCTTAACCTATGGATACATTTATATACTTATGCTGTTATTGGTTAACAGCTACAAAGAGAGGGAGAGTGAGTAGCTTGCATATGCCTGTGTTAGTGAGCATATATGTTGCTCATGGGATGCGCTCAGACGGAGCGTGGGAAATGCAGCGTAAGCATAAACGGTCAGCTAGAGAGGCTATTGATCTGCGCTGCGCAATATGAGCCAAAGCCAATATATAACGTGGCTCTGGGCTTGTTTAATACATAATTGTTATTGTATGCGACAAAGTTCCGCATACTTTATATTTTTATATAGCGTGTTCTTTTAAGACATGTATACACTACAACCTATCGCTATATCGCTACAGCTATAAAACAAGTTAGTAATCCAACTTCCATTGCTAACCAATCAAAGCTACAATTTTATTGTATTTTCTCTTAGAAAATATTCTATGGTACATTAAGATATTCTGTAGAAAATTTCAGGCAGATCGGTTAAAAAACACGTGTTTGCGGCATTATCGTAAATTCGATCTGTACACATGTACACACAAACATTTATGCGCAGCTGCTTCGTATTTATCAACAGGATAACAATTGCGATTGTATTATTTTCTGTATTACTATGTTAATTGTTTTTTTCTCACTAATAATCGTTTATTAGTGTGGTTTTTGAATGGAGTCGGTGTCAAGTGGTACGGCTACTTGCGAGCTCGAACACTGCCAAGAGAACTTATTTTTTTTTATACCCTGAACCCATTGAAAATGATTTAAAAGCGTATATTGTATTTCTGCAAAATGAAAATGTATGTAACAGGTAGAAGGAAGCTTTTCTGACCCCATTAAGTATATATATTATTGATCAGCATCAACAGCCGAGTCAATCTAGCCATGTACGTCTGTGTCTGTCTATCCGTCTATCCGTCTATCCGTCCGTATGTATGAACGCAAAGGACCTTAGTAACTATAAGAGCTAGAGACTTGATATTTAGGCTGTAAGTGCTCGTAGTACATGCGCTGATCGAGTTAATTTCTGATTATCGATAACTTCCTCTGTTTCCAAGCAATAGATAAAAGTCGACATCGAAATCCTGTTTTTTGAGTAAATTTGGTAAATAATAAGAACTAGATCTACCAAAATTAACATTTTTACAAAAGAATAGTATATTTATATCAAGTGTCATTTATATACCTATCGCGACCTTCCCGCTACTACCTGATAGCTATAATTTAAGTTAATAACCCAGCTTCCATTGCTCACAAATTAAAGCTACAATTATAATACAATTTACTTTTAGAGAATACACAGATATTCTATGGTACACTAAGGAATACTATAGAACCTTTAATGAAGAACACGTGTTTCTTAGTTTGCGGCAACAGCCGAATTCGAAGAATATCTGCATGCAAATTATCACCCAGCCCGCAAGGCAATTCTTATTGCAATCATAAACAACATTTCAGTATAAGTGGCTATCCCAATTACTTAGCGCCTTTAGACTTATTACACCCGTGTCAATCACTTAACGCACAGCTGCAGCTCTGCTAACGTAAATATCCAGATTCCCGGCTCTAACATAAACATAACAGCGCAGCCACTTAACATAAAGATTCATATTCTCATGCGCAATTCATAACGTAAACAAAAGACCCAATCTCTAGAGCGCAATTGCTAACGTAAACATGACTCAAAGCGTCAAGCTTAGCTTTAGGAAGCTTTAGCATAAACACAGCTGATTCGCAGCATAAGATCACCGCGAGCTTTTGAGCTTTAAGATAAAAGGCTTTATCATAACCATAGCTGACTTGCAGCATAAATTCACAATTGTACTTTAGCTCTAATCTTGTATTTAAATAAATCGGAAGTTTTCAGCCTCCCACTTAAAATAATACTTTTTTCCAATTAGTACCCACTAATCGGTTAACTGGCGCCCAACGTGGAGCTCGCGATTATAAACACAAAAAAAGGATAATTAAAAGAAACAAAATCCTTAGTGATTCGCGAGTGAGCAAAAGTGCCGATTTATTTGTCCAAGATTGTCTCAAAAGAGCATTAAAAATTTTATAAGAACGAAAATATCGAGTGGCTCTAAAAAAAAATTAAAAATTTCCGACGAACGGAAAAACTCTGTTTCTGAAAACTTGAAGAGTAGTGAAAATACATTGAGCTGGAAATATTGATTGTTCACAAGACTTAAAAGTGAAATCAAATTTTCCCATTCAAGTTAAATGAAAACATTCAAAAAAATTAATCGATCAAAGAAGCGAAACAAATATTTTCGCCAGCAAAAATTTTTTCACCAATCAAAAACTTTCAACCAAATAAAAAATATCACGTCAACCTGAGACCCCCATAAAAGAAGACCCTAAAACCCAGAAGGAAAGAAGGGAGGTAGGAAGGAAGACTTGAACGACATATGTATAACCACCCATAAAGAAAGACCTTTTTTGTGAGCCATCATCATTTACTTAAAAAAGAAATTTTTTTTACTTAAGTATTGAGAGTTTACATTTGTGTAAGCATTTGTTAGAATAATAAGTGTTATAAACTGGATAACCATATAGAAAGTTTAATTGAAGATTTATAAAATTTAAAAATGGCTAACAATAATAACTTGACAGCTGATTTGGTAGCTTAGTTGATTGCAACTCAGACCAGAGCGCTTCAAGAGCAACATAATTTAAGTTACAAATCACTCTCTTATCTGATAATGAGCAAGAATATAACATTACTGAAATAAATGACCTTATTCGTTGCGATAAATCTTTTGATGTTATCAAGTCCATACCAGAATTCTCAGGCAGCTATAATGCATATGTTAGTTGGCGCGAAGCTGCTTGCTGTGCCATGCGAATGTATAAAGAAGGAAGTAGAAAGTACGTAGGCGCTTTAACAATATTAAGAAATAAAATAACAGCTAAAGCTAATGACACCTTGACTAATCACGGTACCGTTCTTAATTTTGAAGCTATACTTGCAAGTTTGGATTTCGCCTACAGTGATAGACGACCAATCTATATAATAGAACAGGAGTTAAGTACTTTATGACAGGGTAACTTTTCCGTTCTCGAATACTACAATTTAGTTAATAAAAAACTAACCCTTTTGATAAACAAAACTATTATGACGTATGGTGACAAAGCCCACATCATAACGGAAATGTATAAAAAAAACAGAGACAACGCTTTAAGAAATTTCATCATAGGTCTTAACGGTTCTTTATCAGAAGTTTTGTTCTCCCTTAAACCTGAAAATTTCCTAATGCTTTGGCAAAAGCTCAGGAACTCAGAGGGATATACGATAACGCAGAAGAATTAGTTATAAAAAAAGAAAAAAAACTGTAAATGGTTACAGTATCATAACTCATTTTCATAACATAAACATATTTGGCAAACGCCACAGATTTTATGAAATTAATAGTCTAGACGCAGATCTATTAGTCGGTTATAATCAACTGAAGGAGATCAAGGCAGTAATCGACTTGTCAAAGGGAACTTTGTTTTATAATAACAAAAAGGAAAAAATTAATTTTACAAATCTCTGCGTTTGAAAACTTAAAATCACACTTGATTGCAAACATCGAACTAGCTCAGCCAGATTTTACAAAAAGTTCGTCCTCACCACAGACGCTTCCGACATCGCCATAGGCGCCGTCCTTTCGCAGGAAAGCAAACCAATCACCTTTGTTTCAAAAACCTTAAATAAAATAGAAAGAAATACGCCACAAACGAAAGGGAATTATACGCCATTATATGGGCATTAAAAAACCATAGGAACTACTTGTATGGTGTTACAAATTTAGAAATCTAAACAGACCATCAACGACTTTCTTTTGCAGTTTCTGCACGAAACCCTAACTCACAAAAGGAAAAGATGGCATGCTTTTGTAGAAGAATTTTCCCCTAAAATATTTTACAAACCAGGATCTACCAATGTAGTCGGTGACGCGTTATCAAGGATAATGATCAATCATATTTCCAATGAAAGTAATCTCGTGTCCGAAGAAGAACCGTCGTCCGATAATGAAACTATCCATTCAGTCGACAGTAGTTATAAAAGCGTAATTGAAGAAACACACAAACCATTAGACCAATTTAAGCAACAATTACTTGTTTCTAAAAGCAACATAACAATTCATGAAAAATATGAGGTTTTCAACAAAACAAGACATATTATAGAATACGACACAGTACACAATTTAATAATCATACTTAAAGAATTTCTTCAACCAAACCTGACTACAGGAGTTCATTGCAGTCTCGAAGATTTATACGAAATCCAAAACTCATTAAAAAACACTTTTAACAACAAATTTTTATGTACTAAAAAGTTTGTCCTAGACATCGAAAACAAAAATGACCAAGAAATTTTAAAAGAAGAAACACATGCTCGTGCTCATAGAGGTTTTGACGAAAATGTCAAGCAAATTCTCAAATACTATTACTGGCCAACACTATATAAAACCCTTAAGCAACACATACGCTACTGCGAAATTTGTAATAAAAATAAATATAACAGAAACCCTAAGCAAATTCCTATTTCTAAAGCCCCTATTCCGGAGACGAGGTGAACAATTACATATTGAAATTTTGTATGCTCAAAATTTAATATTCTTGACATGCCTAGACGCATATTCTAAATTTTTAGTGATTAAGGAAATCAATGACAAATCAGTTATGGCCAACAAAGTGTTGAATCTTATCCAAACTTTTTCTTTCGCTAAGTCCATAATGATGGACAACGAACCTATGTTTTCCTCCCACAATTCAAATTGTCAATGTCTCGTTCAGGTATAGCGATTTATCATGCAGACCCCAGACACAGTTTAAGCAACGGTCAGGTAGAAAGAGTTCATTCAACAATTATCGTTATTTCTCGTTGAATACAATATAATGGATCATTCCGAAGTTGTATACCGAGCAGTTAAACAGTATAACAACACAATTCAATCGATAACTCAACAAAAACCACGTGACATATTATTTAACAAAATAGAACACCCAAAATTGTCAGAAAAATTAAAATCAGCCCAAGGCAAAAAGAGGTCACGAAAAAATTACCAAGTAGGTGAAATAATTTATGAAAAATGTATTTTTAGAATGCACATTTTATGTATCTTATCTGTTATACTGCCGTTTTGCGGTGCAGACATTATTAACTATTCAAATGATGACTATGTCCTACTTGAGGATACAGATAATCTTTTTCTATACGAAGCATACGGAGAAGTTTTTCACGTTACTAATCTAAGTTTCTAAAACAATATTTTTGAAAAAGAATTAAATTTTTTTAAAAACAAAAACAATACAATTGATTGAGAAGTAACCTTGGAATTGAATTTAATCAAAACACTCCTTTTTGAACTTACACCTAACAAAATTGCCAAACGTAGTATCAATGAACTAGGCACACTTTTTAAATGGATCACAGGAACACCAGACCATGATGGCATAATAACTATTCAAACTAAAATCAATGAAGTTGTTCAAAAAAATAATATGCAAAATCAAATCAATTCTGCAATTTTCAATGAAGTCACTAAAATCACAAATCTTTTAAGGGATATTAAATTTATTCAGGAATTATTTATAAAAAAATATCGACCTAAGTTGTTATCACTTGCCTACAAAATCTGCTGGATACCATCACATTTTCCAAAGCCGCAATATTGAATCCAAAAATCTTAAATAAACAAGACATGATAAATATATTTAATCACGAAACACTCAATATCACTCTAATCGATCTTTTAGACATTTCCTCTTTTTCGATCGTTTCATACCAAGGTTTAATCATAGTTTTTATAAAATACCCTACAATTAATTACAATTGTAAGTTATACCACGATAAAGCCGTATCCCAAACAGATGGAACATTTTTCGTTAACGACAAAATTGCTAAATGTAACAACACGTTTTACCTCATTGATAACTATACAAGAGAAATTTATAATAGTTTTGCACACATTAATTTTGAACCGAACTGTTTTGTAAATCCCCTTAATAAAAAATTTACTAGTTGAATAAAATTATCCGAAAAAAATAAACCAATAGAATTTATGACAGACTGCGCTATTTTAGTATCAGGCACAAACTGTATTAACGAAACCTGGCTTACAGGTATTTACCTTGTTACACTTAAAACCATAGTAACCATAAACAATGTTACCTACACCAATGTAAAAGAAAAAATTTTTAATTATGTCAAGCAATAAATTTACAAACTACTTAGTTAGTGAATATCAAGATACTAATAATGCTGAACTTCAATTAGAAAATACAAACATACTATCAAAAATTTTTATAAAATAATAAAGCAATCATTCAAAAATAACATTTTTATTATTTATACTAATTTTTATTTTTACTATGGTAAAGCTTCTTAAACGCTGCCCTTTAATAAATCTAAATCCCCTCAAAATACTGAAATTGAAATCGTCAAGTAATCAAAAGTATCATAACACTCAAACTACAGAAACAGAGCTTGACATATCAAACCAATTAAACGAACAAATTGAATCTTTAAAAAGAAATCATTAAGAATCGGGGAAGATTCTTTTTAAGAAAGGGAGGAGTTATCACCCAGGCCGCAAGGCAATTCTTATTGCAATCATAAACAGCATTTCAGTATAAGTCGCTATCCCAATTACTTAGCCCTTTCAGACTTATTAGACCCGTTTCAATCACTACGTCCACTTAGCGCACAGCTGTAGCTCTGCTAACATAAATATCCAAATTCCCGGCTCTAACATAAACATAACAGCGCAACCACTTAACATAAGGATTCATATTCTCATGCGCAATTCATAACGTAAACTGAAGACCCAGTCTCTACGTTAGCAATTGCGCTGCTAACGTAAACATGACTGAAAGCGTCTATCTTAAGCAACCCGCGAGCTTTTAAACTTTGAGAAAAGAAGCTTTATCATAGCCACCACAGCTGACTTGCAGCATAAGTTTGGTTTTTTTTTCTCACTAATACTTGATTATAAGTGTGGTTCTTGAGTGCAGGCGGTGGTAAATGGGACGGTTAGAACATATATTCTTGATCAGCATCAACAGCCGAGTCAATCTAGCCATGTCCATCTGTCTGTCCGTCTATTCGTCCGTCCGTACGTATGATCGCAAAATCTTAGTAAAAATAAGAGCTTGACACGTGAAATTTTAGCTGTAGATCCTCTTCGTACATGCGCAGATCGTTTATTTTATGATAATCGATAGCTGCCTCCGTTTCCAAGCAATCGATACAAATCGATATCAAAATCCTGTCATTGCTCCATTGCTCACCGATTAAAGAGAATACACAGATATTATATGGTAAATTAAGGAATACTGTAGAAAATTTCATGCAGATCACGTGTTTGCGGCACCACCGCAAATTGGAAGAATATCTGTATGTACACATGTACACATGTCAACATGTACACACACATTTATGCGGCTCTGCTTCGTATTTATCAACAGCTCTATAATTGCGAATGTTTGGCTTCCTGTATTACTATGTTATTTATTTTTTTTCTCTCACTAATACTCGATTATTAGTGTGGTTGTGGTCGCGGTAATGTGGTTGAGTGGAGGCGATGGCAAGTGGTCCGGTTAGTTGCGAGCTCGAACCCTGCCAAGGGAACTGAATTGTTTTTATACCCTGAACCGATTGAAAATGGATAAAAAGGGTATATTGTGTTTGTGCAAAATGTAAATGTGGGGAACAGGTCGAAGTAAGCTTCTCTCCCATAAAGTATATATATGCTTGAAAAGCATCAACAGACCAGTCAATCTAGCCATGTCCGTCTGTTTAGCCGTCTGTCTGACTGTCCGTCCGTCCGTATGTATGAACGCACGGATCTTAGTAACTATAAGAGCTAGAGACTTGAAATTTTAGCTATCGGTCCTCTTAGTACATGCGCAGATCGAGTTTCTTTTCGATAATCGATAACTTCCTCCGTTCCCAATCAATCGTTACAAATCGACATCGTAATCCTGTTATTTGAGTAAATTTGGTATATAATAAGAGCTAGATCCTCTTAAATTGACATGTTTACAATAGAATGGTATATTTATATCAAGTATCATTAATATACCTATCGCGACATTCTCGCTATTAACTGATAGCTATAAATCATGTTAAAAACCAACCTCGATTATTCATCAGTTAAAGCTACATTTTTAATGCAATTTACTTTTAGAGAATATACAGATATTCTATGGCACATTAAGGAATACTATAGAACCTTTCATGAAGATCGGTTAAGAAACACTTGTTTTCGGCACCAGCGCAAATTCGAAGAATATCTGTATGCACGCACACAAGCATTTATGTGGCTCTGGTTCGTATTTATCAACAGCATTACAATTCCGATTGTATTGTTTTCTGTATAACTGTATTACTTTGTTTCTTTTTTTCTCACTAATACTCGATTATTAGTGTGACTGTGGTTGCGGTAATGTAGTTGAGTAGAAACTTGGCGAAACCCGCCAAGGGAACTTATTATTTTTAAACCCTGAACCCATTGAAAATGAATAAAAAGGGTATATTGTATAAATGCAAAATGTAAATATATGTAACAGGTAGAAGAAAGCTTTTCCGACCCCATAAAGTAAATATATTCTTGATCAGCATCAATAGCCGAGTCAATCTAGCCATGTCCGTCTGTCTGTCCGTCTGTCCGTACATGCGCAGATCGAGTTCATTTCTGATTATCCATAACTTCCTCCGTTTCTTAGCAATCAAAAACAATCGACATCGAAGTCCTGTTTATTGAGTAAATTTGGTAAATAATAGGAGCTTGATCCACCAAAATTGACATGTTTACAATAGAATAGTATATTTTTATCAATTATCATTCATATACCTATCGCGAACTTCCCGCTACTACCTGATAGCTATAAATCAAGTTAATAGCCCAACTTCCATTGCTCACCATTTAAGGCTACAGTTTTAATGCAATTTACTTTTAGAGAATACACAGATATTCTATGGTACATTAAGGAACACTATAGAAACTCTCATGAAAATCGGATAAGAAACACGTGTTTGCGGCACCGGCTCACATTTGAAGAATATCTGTATGCTTGCACACGCATTAATGCGGCTCTGCTTCGTATTTATCAACAGCATTCAAATTGCGATTGTATTGTCTTCTGTATTACTATGTTAATTGCTTTTTTTCTCACTAATACTCGATTTTTAGAGCGGTTGTCGAGTGGAGGCGATGGCTAGTGGTACGGTTAGTTGCGAGCTCGAACACTGCCAAGGCAACTAATTTTTTTATACCCTGAACCCATTCAAAATGGATAAAGTGGGTATATTGTATTTGTGCAAAATCTAAATGTATGTAACAGGTAGAGGGAAGCTTTTCCGACCTCATAAAGTATATATATTCTTGATCAGCATCAACAGCCGAGTCAATCTAGCCATGTCCGTCTGTCCGCCTGTCCCTCCGTTCGTATATATGAACACAAGGAACTTAGTAACTATAAGAGCTAGAGACTTGCAATTTTAGCTGTAGATCCTCTTAGTACATGCGCAGATCGATAATATCTTATAATCGATATGTTCTTCCGTTTCCAAGCAATCGATACTTATCGACATCGAAATCCTGTTTTTGAGTAAATTTGCTAAATAGAAAGAGCTAGATCCACCAAACTTGACATGTAAACAGTAGAATAATATATTTATATCAAGTATAAGCTACTACTACTTGATAGCAATAAATCAAGTCTATACCCCAACTTACATTGCTTACCATTTAAAGCTACAATTTTAATGCAATTTACTTTAAGATAATACATAGATATTCTATGGTACATTAAGGAATACAATATAACCTTTCATGAAGATCGGTTAAGAAACACTTGTTTTCGGCACCAGCGCAAATTCTAAGAATATCTGTATGCATGTACACATGCATTTATGCCGCTCTGGTTCGTATTTATAAACAGCATTATAGTTGCGATTGCATTATTTTCTGTATTACTATGTAAATTGGGGTTTTCTCAGTTATACTCGATTATTAGTGTGGTTGTTGAGTTAATGCCTTGGCAAGTGGTACGGTTAGTTGCGAACTCGAACCTTGCCAAGGCAACTTATTTTTTCATACCCTGAACCCATTGAAAATGGATAAAGTGGGTATATTGTATTTGTGCAAAATGTAAATGTATGTAACAGGTAGAAGGAAGCTTTTCTGACCCCATAAAATATATATATTCTTGATCAGCATCAACAGCCGAGTCAATCTAGCGATGTCCGTCTGTTTTGTCTGTCTGTCCGTCCGTATGTATGAACGCAAGGATCTTAGTTTCTATAAGAGCTAGAGACGTCAAATTGCCTGTAGATCCTCTTAGTACATGCGCAGATCGAGTTAATTTCTGATTATCGGTAAATTCCTCCGTGTCCAAGCAATCGATACTAAGCGACATCGAAATCCTGTTTTTGATTAAATTTTGTAAATAATAAGAGCTAGATACACCAAACTTGACATTTAAACAATAGATTAGTATATTCATATACCTAACGCGACCTCCCCGATACTACCTGATAGCTATAAATCAATTTATTAACCCACCTTCCACTGCTCACCATTTAAAGCTACAATTTTAATGCAATTTACTTTTAGAGAATAGATGGATATTCTATGGTACATTAAGGAATACTATATATCCTTTCATGAAGATCGGTTAAGAAACACGTGGTTTCGGAAACAGCGCAAATTCGAAGAATATCTGTATTCATGTACACACGCATTTATGCGGCTCTGCTTCGTATTTATAAACAGCATTATAATTGCGATTGTATTGTTTTCTGTATAACTATGTTAATTTTTTTTTCTCTCACTAATACTCGATTATTAGTGTGGTTGTTGCGTAAAGGCCTTGGCAAGTGGTACGGTTAGTTGCGAACTCGAACCTTGCCAAGGCAACCTTTTTTTTTATACCCTGAACCCATTGAAAATGGATAAAGTGGGTATTTTGTATTTGTGCAAAATCTAAATGTATGTAACAGGTAGAAGGAAGCTTTTCCGACCCCATAAAGTATGTAAATACTTGAGCAGCATCAACAGCCGAGTCAATCTAGCCATGTCCGTCTGTCCGCCTGTCCCGCCGTTCGTATGTATGAACACAAGGAACTTAGTAGCTATAAGAGCTAGAGACTTGAAATTTTAGCTGTAGATCCTCTTAGTACATGCGCAGATCGAGTTAATTTCTGATAACAGATAACTTCCTCCGTTTTAAAGAAAACAATACAAAGCAATATCGAAGTCCTGTTTTCTGAGTAAATTTGGTAAATAATAAGAGCTAGACCCGCCAAACTTGACATGTAAACAATAGAATAGTATATTTATATCAAGTATTATTCATATACCTTTCGCGACCTTCCCGATACTACCTGATAGCTATAAAGCAAGTTAATAACCCAACTTCCATTGCTCACCATTTAAAGCTACAATTTTAATGCAATATTCTTTTAGATAATTCATAGATATTCTATGGTACATTAAGGAATACTATATAATCTTTCATGAAGATCGGTTAAGAAACACGTGTACACACGCATTTATGCGGCTCTGCTTCGTATTTATAAACAGCATTATAGTTGCGATTGCATTCTTTTCTGTATTACTTTGTTAATTGGTTTTTTTCTCACTAATATTCGATTATTAGTGTGGTTGTTGAGTAAAGGCCTTGGCAAGTGGTACGGTTAGTTGCGAACTCGAACCTTGCCAAGGCAACCTTTTTTTTTATACCCTGAACCCATTGAAAATGGATAAAGTGGGTAATTGGTATTTGTGCAAAATCTAAATGTATGTAACAGGTAGAAGGAAGCTTTTCCGACCCCATAAAGTATGTAAATACTTGAGCAGCATCAACAGCCGAGTCAATCTAGCCATGTCCGTCTGTCCGCCTGTGCCTCCGTTCGTATGTATGAACACAAGGAACTTAGTAGCTATAAGAGCTAGAGACTTGCAATTTTAGCTGTAGATCCTCTTAGTACATGCGCAGATCGAGTTAATTTCTGATAATAGATAACTTCCTCCGTTTTGAAGAAAACAATACAAAGCAATATCGAAGTCCTGTTTTCTGAGTAAATTTGGTAAATAATAAGAGCTAGATCCACCAACCTTGACGTGTAAACAAAAGAATAGTATATTTATATCAAGTATTATTCATATACCTTTCGCTACCTTCCTACTACTAACTGATAGCTATTAAGTTAATAACCCAATTTCCATTGCTCACTAATTAAGCTACAATTATAATGCAATTAACTTTTAGAGAATACACAGATATTCTATGGTAGATTAATGAATACTATAGAGCCTCTCATGAAATTCGAAGAATATCGGTATGCATGTACACACGCATTTATGCGGGTCTGCTTTGTATTTATCAACAACATTATAATTGCGATTGTATTGTTTTCTGTATAGCTATATTCATTCCGACCTCATAAAGTGTTTATATACATGAGCAGCATCAGCAGCCGAGTCAATCAAGCCATGTCCGTCTGTCTGTCCGCCTGTCCGTCCGTATGTATGAACACAAGGAACTTAGTAACTATAATAGCTACAGACTTGAAATTTTAGCAGTAGATCCTCTTAGTACATGCACAGATCGAGTTTCTTTCCGATAATCGATAACTTCCTCCGTTCCCAAGCAATCGATACAAATCGACATCAAAATCCTGTTATTTAAGTAAATTTGGTAAATAATAAGAGCTAGATCCACCAAAATTGACATGTTTACAATAGAATAGTATATTTATAACACGTATCATTCATATACCTATCGCGGCCTTCCCGCTATTACGTAATAGCTATATATCAAGTTTATAACCCAACTTCCATTATTCATCATTTAAAGCTACAATTTTAATGCACTTTACTTTTAGAGAATATACAGATATTCTATGGTACATTAAGGAATACTATAGAACCTTTCATGAAGATCGGTTAAGAAACACGTGTTTGCGGTACAAGCGCGCATTCGAAGAATATCTGTGTGCATGTACGCACGCATTTATGCGGCTCTGCTTCGTATTTATCAACAACATTATAATTGCGATTGTATTGTTTTCTGTATAACTATATTAATTGTCTTTCTCTCTCACTAATACTCGATTATTAGTGTGGTTCTTGAGTGGAGGCGGTGGCAAGTCGTACGGTTAGTTGCGAGTTCGAGCCCTGCCAAGGGAATCTACTTTTGTTTATACCCTGAACCCACAGAAAATGGTTAAAAAACGTTTATTGTATTTGTGCAAAATGTAAATGAATGTAATAGGTAGAAGGAAGCTTTTCCGACCCCATTAAGTATTTATATTCATGAGCAGCATCTGTCTGTCTGTCTGCCTGTCCGTCCGTCCGTATGTATGGACGCAAGGAACTTAGTAACTATAGTAGCTAGAGACTTGCAATTTCAGCTGTAGATCCTCTTAGTAAATGCGCAGATCGAGTGAATTTCTGATTATCGATAAATTCCTCCGTTTCCAAGCAATCGATACTAAGCGACATCGAAATCCCTTTTTTGAGTAAATTTGGTAAATAATAAGAGCTAGATCCACCAAGCTTGACATGTAAACAATAGATTAGTATATTTATATCAAGTATCATTCATATACCTAACGCGACCTTCCCAAAACTACCTGATAGCTAAAAATCACGTTAATAACCCAACTTCCAATTATTCCCTATCTAAAGCTACAATTTTAATGCAATTTACTTTTACAGAATACACAGATACTCTATGATACATTGAAGAATACTATAGAACCTCTCATGAAATTCGAAGAATATCTGTATGCATGTCCACACGCATTTAGGCGGGTCTGCTTCGTATTTATCAACAGCATTATAGTTGCGATTGTATTCTTTTCTGTATTACGATGTTAATTGGTTTTTTTTTTCAATAATACTCGATTATTAGTGTGGTTGTTGAGTGGAGGCGCTGGCAAGTGGTACGGTTAGTTACGAGTTCGAAACCTGCCAAGGGAAGTTACTTCTGCTTATACCCTGAACCCACTGAAATCAGGTAAAAAGGGTATATTGTATTTGTGCAAAATGTAAATGTATGTAAGAGGTAGAAGGAAGCTTTTCCGACCCCATAAATTATTTATATACTTGAGCAGCATCAACAGACGATTCAATCTAGCCATGTCCATCTGTTTAGCCGTCTGTCTGACTGTCCGTCCGTCCGTAGGTATGAACACAAGAAAGTAGTAACTATAAGGGATACAGATTTGAGAGCAGTAGATCCTCTTAATACATGCGCAGATCGAGTTTCTTTTCGATAACCGATAACCGCCTTTACCAAGCAATCGATACAAATCGATATCGAAATCCTGTGTTCTGAGAAAATTTGGTAAATAATAAGAGCTAGATTCACCAAAACTGACATGTTTACAATAGAATAGTATATTTATAACACGTATCATTCATATACCTATCGCGACCTTCCCCCTACTACGTGATAGCTATAAATCAAGTTAATAACCCAACTTCCATTATTCATCATTTAAAGCTACAATCTTAAAGCACCAGCGCAAATTCGAAGAATATCTGTATGCATGTACACACGCATTTATACGGCTCTGCTTCGTATTTATCAACAGCATTAAAGTTGCTATTGTATTCTTTTCTGTTTTACTATATTAATAGTTTTTTTTTCCGCAAATACTCGATTCTTAGTGTGGATGTTAAGTGAAGGCGTTGGCAAGTGGTACGGTTAGCTGCGAGCTCGAACCCTGCCAAGGCAACTTATTTTTTTTGTACGAACCCATTGAAAATGGATAAAGTGGGTAGATTGTATTTGTGCAAAATGTAAATGTATGTTACAAGTAGAAGGAAGCTTTTCAGACCCCATAAAGTATATATTCTCGATCAGTATCAACTGCCGATCAATCTAGCCATGTTCGTCTGTCTAGCCGTCTGTCCGTCCGTCCGTCCGTATGTATGAACGCAAGGATCTTAGTAACTATAAGAGCTAGAGACGTTCCCGCTACTAACTGATAGCTATAAATAAAGTTAATAGCCCAACCTCCATTATTCATCATTTAAAGTAAAATTTTAATGCAATTTACTTTTAGAGAATACACAGATATTCTATGGTACATTAAGGAATACTATAGAACCTTTCATGAAGATCGGTTAAGAAACACGTGTTTGCGGCACCAGCGCAAATTCGAAGAATATCTCTATGCATGTACACACGCATTTATGCGGCTCTGCTTCGTATTAATCAACAACATTATAATTGCGATTGTATTGTTTTCTGTATAGCTATATTCATTCCGACCTCATAAAGTGTTTATATACATGAGCAGCATCAGCAGCCGAGTCAATCAAGCCATGTCCGTCTGTCTGTCCGCCTGTCCGTCCGTATGTATGAACACAAGGAACTTAGTAACTATAATAGCTACAGACTTGAAATTTTAGCAGTAGATCCTCTTAGTACATGCACAGATCGAGTTTCTTTCCGATAATCGATAACTTCCTCCGTTCCCAAGCAATCGATACAAATCGACATCAAAATCCTGTTATTTAAGTAAATTTGGTAAATAATAAGAGCTAGATCCACCAAAATTGACATGTTTACAATAGAATAGTATATTTATAACACGTATCATTCATATACCTATCGCGGCCTTCCCGCTATTACGTAATAGCTATATATCAAGTTTATAACCCAACTTCCATTATTCATCATTTAAAGCTACAATTTTAATGCACTTTACTTTTAGAGAATATACAGATATTCTATGGTACATTAAGGAATACTATAGAACCTTTCATGAAGATCGGTTAAGAAACACGTGTTTGCGGTACAAGCGCGCATTCGAAGAATATCTGTGTGCATGTACGCACGCATTTATGCGGCTCTGCTTCGTATTTATCAACAACATTATAATTGCGATTGTATTGTTTTCTGTATAACTATATTAATTGTCTTTCTCTCTCACTAATACTCGATTATTAGTGTGGTTCTTGAGTGGAGGCGGTGGCAAGTCGTACGGTTAGTTGCGAGTTCGAGCCCTGCCAAGGGAATCTACTTTTGTTTATACCCTGAACCCACAGAAAATGGTTAAAAAACGTTTATTGTATTTGTGCAAAATTTTAATGTATGTAATAGGTAGAAGGAAGTTTTTCCGACCCCATAAAGTATTTATATACATGAGCAGCTACTGCAGCCGCGTCAATCAAGCCATGTCCGTCTGTCTGCCTGTCCGTCCGTCCATATGTATAAACGCAAGGATCTTAGTAACTATAAGAGTTACAGACTTGAAATTTTAGCAGTATATCCTTTTAGTACATGCGGAGATTAAGTGTTTTTCCGATCATCGATAACTTCCTCCGTTTCCAAGCAATCGATACAAATCGATATCGAAATCCCGTTTTTTGAGTAAATTAGGCTTTTCGAGAAAACACAGATGTTCTATGCAGGATACTGAGGAATACTATAGACCATTTCATAAAGATCGGTTAAGAAACACGTGTTTGCGGCACCAGCGCAAATTCGAAGAATATCTGTGTGCATGTACACACGCATTTATGCGGCTCTGCTTCGTATTTATCAACAACATTATAATTGCGATTGTATTGTTTTCTGTATAACTATATTAATTGTTTTTCTCTCTCACTAATACTCGATTATTAGTGTGGTTGTTGAGTGGAGGCGGTGGCAAGTGGTACGGTTAGTTGCGAGTTCGAACCCTGCCAAGGGAAGTTACTTTTGTATATACCCTGAACCCACAGAAAATGGGTAAAAAAGGTTTATTGTAACACGTGTTTGCGGTATCAGTGCAAATTCGAAGAATATCAGTGTGCATGTACACACGCATTTATGCGGCTCTGCTTCGTATTTATCAACATTTATAATTGCGATTGTATTGTTATCTGTATAACTATATTAATTGTTTTTCTCTCTCACTAATACTCGATTATTAGTGTGGTTGTTGAGTGGAGGCGGTGGCAAGTGGTACGGTTAGTTGCGAGTTCGAGCCCTACCAAGGGAAGTTACTTTTGTTTATACCCTGAACCCACAGAAAATGGGTAAAACACGTTTATTGTATTTGTGCAAATTGTTAATGTATATAATAGGTAGAAGGAAGCTTTTCCGACCCCATAAAGTATTAATATACATGGCCAGCATCAGCAGCCGAGTCAATCTAGCCATGTCCGTCTGTCTGTATGTCTGCCTGTCCGTCCGTATGTATGGACGCAAGGAACTTAGTAACTATAAGAGCTAGAGACTTGCAATTTCAGCTGTAGATCCTCTTAGTAAATGCGCAGATCGAGTGAATTTCTGATTATCGATAAATTCCTCCGTTTCCAAGCAATCGATACTAAGCGACATCGAAATCCCTTTTTTGAGTAAATTTGGTAAATAATAAGAGCTAGATCCACCAAGCTTGACATGTAAACAATAGATTAGTATATTTATATCAAGTATCATTCATATACCTAACGCGACCTTCCCAAAACTACCTGATAGCTAAAAATCACGTTAATAACCCAACTTCCAATTATTCCCTATCTAAAGCTACAATTTTAATGCAATTTACTTTTACAGAATACACAGATACTCTATGATACATTGAAGAATACTATAGAACCTCTCATGAAATTCGAAGAATATCTGTATGCATGTCCACACGCATTTAGGCGGGTCTGCTTCGTATTTATCAACAGCATTATAGTTCCGATTGTATTCTTTTCTATATTACGATGTTAATTGGTTTTTTTTTCTCACTAATACTCGATTATTAATGTGGTTGTTGATTGGAGGCGGTGGCAAGTGGTACGGTTAGTTGCGAGCTCGAAACATGCCAAGGGAAGTTACTTTTGTTTATACTCTGAACCCACTGAAAATAGGTAAAAAGGGTATATTGCATTTGTGCAAAATGTTAATGTATGTAATCGGTAGAAGGAAGCTTTTCCGACCCCATAAAGTATATATATATACTTGAGCAGAATCAACAGCCGATGCTATCTAACCATGTCCGTCTGTCTGTCTGTCCGCCTTTCCGCCCGTACGTATGAACACAAGGAACTTAGTAACTATAAGAGATACAGTTTTGAAATTTTAGCAGTATATCCTCTTTATACATGCGCAGATCGAGTTTCTTTCCGATAACCGATAACTTCCTCCGTTCCCAAGCAATCGATACAAATCGACATCGAAATCCTGTTTTTTGAGTTAATGTGGTAAATAATAAGAGCTAGATCCACCAAAATTGACATGTTGACAATAGAATAGTATATTTATAACACGTATCATTCATATACCTATCGCGACCTTCCCGCTACTACGTTATAGCAATAAATCAAATTAATATCCCAACTTCCATTATTCACTATTTAAAACTACAATTTTAATACAATTTACTTTTAGAGAATACACAGATATTCTTTGGTACATTAAGGACTACTATAGAACCTTTCATGAAGATCGGTTTAGAAACACGTGTTTGCGGCACCAGCGCAAATTCGAAGAATATCTGTATGCATGTACACACGCATTTATGCGGCGCTGCTTCGTATTTATCAACCTTTATAATTGCGATTGTATTGTTTTCTGTATAACTATATTAATTGTCTTTCTCTGTCACTAATAGTCGATTATTAGTGTGGTTGTTGAGTGGAGGCGGTGGCAAGTGGTACGGTTAGTTGCGAGTTCGAGACCTACCGAGGGAAGTTACTTTTGTTTATACCCTGAACCCACAGAAAATGGGTAAAACACGTTTATTGTATTTGTGCAAAATGTTAATGTATGTAATAGGTAGAAGGAAGCTTTTCCGACCCCATAAAGTATTTATATACATGGGCAGCATCAGCAGCCGATTCAATCTAGCCATGTCCGTCTGTCTGTCTGTCCGCCTGTCCGCCCGTACGTATGAACACAAGGAACTAAGTAACTATCAGAGATACAGATTTGAAATGTCAGCAGTAGATCCTCTTTATACATGCGCAGATCGAGTTTCTTTCCGATAACCGATAACGTCCTCCGTTCCCAAGCAGTCGATACAAATCGACATCGAAATCCAGTTTTTTGAGTAAATTTGGTAAGCTGGATTCACCAAAATTGACATATTTACAATAGAATAGTATATTTATAACACGTAACATTCATATACCTATCGCGGCCTTTCCGCTATTACGTAATAGCTATAAATCAAGTTTATAACCCAACTTCCATTATTCACCATTAAAAGCTACAATTTTAATGCAATTTACTTTTAGAGAATACACAGATATTCTTTGGTACATTAAGGAATACTATGAAACCTTTCGTTAAGATCGGTTTAGAAACACGTATTTGGGGCACCAGCGCAAATTCGAAGAATATCTGTATGCATGTACACACGCATTTATGCGGCTCTGCTTCGTAATTATCAACATTTACAATTGCGATTGTATTGTTATCTGTATAACTATATTAATTGTTTTTCTCTCTCACTAATACTCGATTATTAGTGTGGTTGTTGAGTGGAGGCGGTGGCAAGTGGTACGGTTAGTTGCGAGTTCTAACCCTGCCAAGGGAAGGTACTTTTGTTTATACCCTGAACTCACAGAAAATGGGTAAAAAAGGTTTATTGTATTTGTGCCAAATGTAAATGTATGTAATAGGTAGAAGGAAGCTTTTCCGACCCCATAAAGTATGTATATGTTTCCAAGCAATCGATACAAATCGATATCGAAATCCTGTTTTTTGAGTATATTAGGTTAATAATAAGAGCTAGATCCACCAAATGGAAATGTTTTCAATAGAATAGTATATTTATATTAAGTATCATTCATATACCTATCGCGACCTTACCGCTAGTACCTGATAACTATAAATCAAGCTAATAACACAACTTCCATTGCTCACCAATTAAAACTGCAATTTTAATACAATTTACTTTTAGAGAATACACAGAGGAAAACTGTAGAGCATTTCATGAAGATCGGTTAAGAAACACGTGTTTGCGGCATCAGTGCAAATTCGAAGAATATCTGTATGCATGTACACACGCATTTAGGCGGGCCTGCTTCGTATTTATCAACAGCATTATAGTTGCGATTGTATTGTTTTCTGTATAACTATATTCATTGTTTTTCTCTCTCACTAATACTCAATTATTAGTGTGGTTCTTGACTGGAGACGGTGGCAAGTGGTACGGTTAGTTGCGAGCTCGAAACCTGCCAAGGGAAGTTACTTGTGTTTATACCCTGAACCCACAGAAAATGGGTAAAAAACGTTTATTGTATTTGTGCAAAATGTTAATGTATGTAATAGGTAGAAGGAAGTATTTCCGACCCCATAAAGTTTTTATATACATGAGCAGCTACAGCAGCCGAGTCAATCAAGCCATGTCCGTCTGTCTGCCTGTCCGTCCGTCCATATGTATAATCGCATGGATCTTAGTAACTATAAGAGTTACAGACTTGAAATAAGCAGTAGATCCTCTTAGTACATGCGCAGATCGAGTTTCTTTCCGATAATCGATAACTTCCTTCGTTCCCAAGCAATCTATACAAATCGACATCGAAATCCTGTTTTTTAAGTAAATTTGGTTAATAATAAGAGCTAGATCCACCAAAATTGACATGTTGACAATAGAATAGTATATGTATAACACGTATCATTCATATAACTATCGCGACCTTCCCGCTACCACACCAGCGCAAATTCGAAGAATATCTGTATGCATGTACACACGCATTTATGGGGATCGGCTTCATATTTATCAACATTTATAATTGCGATTGTATTGTTCTCTGAATAACTATGTTAATTGTTTTTTTCTCTCACTAATACTCGGTTATTAGTGTTGTTGTTGAGTGGAGGCGGAGGCAAGTGGTTTGGTTAGTTGCGAGTTCGAACCCTGCCAAGGGAAGTTACTTTTGTTTATACCCTGAACCCACAGAAAATGGGTAAAACACGTTTATTGTATTTGTGCAAAATGTTAATGTAAGTAACAGGTAGAAGGAAGCTTTTCCGACCTCATAAAGTGTTTATATACATGAGCAGCATCAGCAGCCGAGTCAATCTAGCCATGTCCGTCTGTCTGTCTGTCCGCCTGTCCGTCCGTATGTATGAACGCAAGGATCTTAGTAACTATAAGAGCTAGACACCTTCCCGCTACTAACTGATAGCTATAAATCAAGTTAATATCCCAATCTCCATTATTCATCATTTAAAGCTACAGTTGTAATGCACTTTACTTTTAGAGAATATACAGATATTCTATGGTACATTAAGGAATATTATAGAACCTTTCATGAAGATCGGTTAAGAAACACGTGTTTGAGGCACCAGCGCAAATTCGAAGAATATCTGTATGCATGTACACACGCATTAATGCGGCGCTGCTTCGTATTTTTCAACCTTTATAATTGCGATTGTATTGTTTTCTGTATAACTATATTCATTGTTTTTCTCTCTCACTAACACTCAATTATTAGTGTGGTTAATGACTGGAGGCGGTGGCAAGTGGTACGGTTAGTTGCGGGTTCGAACCCTGCAAAGGGAAGTTACTTTTGTTTATACCTTAAACCCACAGAAAATGGGTAAAAAAGGTTTATTGTATTTGTGCAAAATGTAAATGTATGTAATAAGTAGAAGGAAGCTTTTCCGACCCTATAAAGTATTTATATACATGAGCAGCATCAGCAGCCGAGTCAATCAAGCCATGTCCGTCTGTCTGTCTGTCTGCCTGTCCGTCCGTCCGTATGTATGGACGCAAGGAACTTAGTAGCTATAAGAGCTAGAGACTTGCAATTTTAGCTGTAGATCCTCTTAGTACATGCGCAGATCGAGTTAATTTCTGATTATCGATAAATTCCTCCGTTTCCAAGCAATCGATACAAATCGACATCGAAATCCTGTTTTTTAAGTAAATTTGGTAATAAATAAGAGCTAGATCCACCAAAATTGACATGTTGACAATAGAATAGTATATTTATAACACGTATCATTCATATACCTATCGCGACCTTCCCGCTACTACACCAGCGCAAGTTCGAAGAATATCTGTATGCATGTACACACGCATTTATGCGTGTCTGCTTCGTATTTATCAACAACATTATAATTCGATTGTATTGTTTTCTGTATAACTATATAAATTGTTTTTCTGTCTCACTAATACTCGATTATTATTGTGGTTGTTCAGTGGAAGCGGTGGCAAGTGGTACGGTTAGTTGCGAGTTCGAACCCTGCCAAGGGAAGTTACTTTTGTTTATATCATGAACCCACAGAAAATGGATAAAAAAGGTTTTTTGTATTTGTGCAAAATGTAAATGAATGTAATAGGTAGAAGGAAGCTTTTCCGACCCCATTAAGTATTTATATTCATGAGCAGCATCTGTCTGTCTGTCTGCCTGTCCGTCCGTCCGTATGTATGGACGCAAGGAACTTAGTAACTATAGTAGCTAGAGACTTGCAATTTTAGCTGTAGATCCTCTTAGTACATGCGCAGATCGAGTTAATTTCTGATTATCGATAAATTCCTCCGTTTTCAAGCAATCGATACTAAGCGACATCTAAATCCTGCTTTTTAAGTTAATTTAGTAAATATTAGGAGCTAGATCCACAAAAATTGATGTGTTGACAATAGAATAGTATATTTATAACAGGTATCATTCATATACCTATCGCGACCTTCCCGCTACTACGTGATAGCTATATATCCAGTTAATAGCCCAACTTCCATTATTCACTATTTAACGCTACAATTTTAATACAATTTACTTTTAGAGAATACACAGATATTCTTTGGTACATTAAGGAATACTATAGAACCTTTCATGAAGATCGGTTTAGAAACACGTGTTTGCGGCACCAGCGCAAATTCGAAGAATATCTGTATGCATATACACACGCATTTATGCGGCGCTGCTTCGTAAGTATCAACAACATTATAATTGCGATTGTATTGTTTTCTGTATAACTATATTAATTGTCTTTCTCTCTCACTAATACTCGATTATTAGTGTGGTTCTTGAGTGGAGGCGGTGGCAAGTCGTACGGTTAGTTGCGAGTTCGAGCCCTGCCAAGGGAATCTACTTTTGTTTATACCCTGAACCCACAGAAAATGGTTAAAAAACGTTTATTGTATTTGTGCAAAATTTTAATGTATGTAATAGGTAGAAGGAAGTTTTTCCGACCCCATAAAGTATTTATATACATGAGCAGCTACTGCAGCCGCGTCAATCAAGCCATGTCCGTCTGTCTGCCTGTCCGTCCGTCCATATGTATAAACGCATGGATCTTAGTAACTATAAGAGTTACAGACTTGAAATTTTAGCAGTAGATCCTCTTAGTACATGCGCAGATCGAGTTTCTTTCCGATAACCGATAACTTGCTCCGTTCCCAAGCAATCTATACAAATCGACATCGAAATCCTGTTTTTTAAGTAAATTTGGTAAATAATAAGAGCTAGATCCACCAAAATTGACATGTTGACAATAGAATAGTATATTTATAACACGTATCATTCATATACCTATCGCGACCTTCCCGCTACTACACCAGCGCAAATTCGAAGAATATCTGTATGCATGTACACACGCATTTATGCGGCTCTGCTTCGTATTTATCAACAACATTATAATTCGATTGTTTTGTTTTCTGTATAACTATATTAATTGTTTTTCTCTCTCACTAATACTCGATTATTAGTGTGGTTGTTCAGTGGAGGCGGTGGCAAGTGGTACGGCTAGTTGCGAGTTCGAACCCTGCCAAGGGAAGTTACTTTTCTTAATACCCTGAACCCACAGAAAATGGGTAAAAAACGTTTATTGTATTTGTGCAAAATGTTAATGTATGTAATAGGTAGAAGAAAGCTTTTCCGACCCCATAAAGTATTTATATACATGAGCAGCATCAGCAGCCGAGTCAATCGTATGTATGAACGCAAGGATCTTAGTAACTATAAGAGCTACAGACCTTCCCGCTACTAACTGATAGCTATAAATCAAGTTAATAACCCAACCTCCATTATTCATCATTTAAAGCTACAGTTTTAATTCACTTTACTTTTAGAGAATATACAGATATTCTATGGTACATTAAGGAATATTATAGAACCTTTCATGAAGATCGGTTAAGAAACACGTGTTTGAGGCACCAGCGCAAATTCGAAGAATATCTGTATGCATGTACACACGCATTTATGCGGCGCTGCATCGTATTTTTCAACCTTTATAATTGCGATTGTATTGTTTTCTGTATAACTATATTAATTGTCTTTCTCTCTCACTAATACTCGATTATTAGTGTGGTTGTTGAGTGGAGGCGGTGGCAAGTTGTACGGTTAGGTGCGAGTTCGAACCCTGCCAAGGGAAGTTACTTTTGTTTGTACCCTGAACCCACAGAAAATGGGTAAAACACAATTATTGTATTTGTGCAAAATGTTAATGTATGTAATAGGTAGAAGGAAGCTTTTCCGACCCCATAAAGTATTTATATACATAATCAGCATCAGCAGCCGAGTCAATCAAGCCATGTCCGTCTGTCTGCCTGTCCGTCCGTCCATATGTATGAACGCAAGGATCTTAGTAACTATAAGAGTTACAGACTTGAAATTTTAGCAGTATATCCTTTTAGTACATGCGGAGATTAAGTGTTTTTCCGATCATCGATAACTTCCTCCGTTTCCACGCAATCGATACAAATCGATATCGAAATCCTGTTTTTTGAGTAAATTAGGCTTTTAGAGAAAACACAGATGTTCTATGCAGGATACTGAGGAATACTATAGACCATTTCATAAAGATCGGTTAAGAAACACGTGTTTTCGGCACCAGCGCAAATTCGAAGAATATCTGTATGCATGTTCAAACGCATTTATGCGGGTCTTCTTCGTTTTTATCAACAGCATTATAGTTGCGATTGTATTCTTTTCTGTATTCCTATGTTAATTGTTTTTTTTTTCACTAATACTCTAATAATAGTGTGGTTGTTGAGTGGAGGCGGTGGCAAGTGGTACGGTTAGTTGCGAGTTCGAACCCTGCCAAGGGAAGTTACATTTGTTTATACCCTGAACCCACTGAATTCAGGGTGAATTGTATTTGTGCAAAATGTAAATGTATGTAACAGGTAGAAGGAAGCTTTTCCAACACCATAAAGTATGTACATACTTGAGCAGCATCAACTGCCGAGTCAATCTTACCATGTCCGTCTGTCTGTCTGTCCGCCTGTCCAATGCAAGGATCTTAGTACAATAAGACCTACAGACTTGAAATTTTAGCAGTAGATCCTCTTAGTACATGCGCAGATTGAGTGATTTTCCGATCATCGATAACTTCCTCCGTTTCCAAGCAATCGATACAAATCGATATCGAAATCCTGTTTGTTGAGTAAATTAAGCTTATAATAAGAGATAGATCCACCAAATGGAAATGTTCAATAGAATAGTATATTTATATCAAGTATCATTCATATACCTATCGCGACCCTCCGCTACTACCTGATAACTATAAATCAAGTTAATGACCCAACTTCCATTGCTCACCAATTAAAACTGCAATTTTAATACAATTTACTTTAAGAGAATATACAGATGTTCTATGGTCGACACTGAGGAATACTATAGAACATGTCATGAAGATCGGTTAAGAAACACGTGTTTTCGGCACCAGCGCAAATACGAAGAATATCTGTATGCATGTACAAACGCATTTATTCGGCTCTGCTTCGTATTTATGAACAGCATTATAGTTGCGATTGTATTCTTTTCTGTATTACTATGTTAATTGTTTTTTTTTTTTCACCAATACTCGATTCTTAGTGTGGTTGTTGAGTAAAGGCGTTGGCAAGTGGTACGGTTAGTTGCGATCTCGAACCCTGCCAAGGCAACTTATTTTTTTTTCTACGCACCCATTGAAAATAGATAAAGTGGGTATATTGTATTTGTGCATAATGTAAATGCACGTACCAGGTAGAAGGAAGATTTTCCGACCCTATAAAGTAGATATATACGTGAGCAGCATCAGCAGCCGAGTCAATCTAACCAAGTCCGCTTGTCTGTCTGTCCGCCTGTCCGTCCGTCCGTATGTATGAACGCAAGGATCTTAGTAACTGTATGAGCTAGAGACTTGAAATTTTAGCTGTAGATCCTCTTATTACATGCACAGATCGAGTTTCTTTCCGATAATCGATAACTTCCTTCGTTCCCAAGCAATCGATACAAATCGACAGCGAAATCCTGTTTTGTGAGTAAATTTGGTAAGTAATAAGAGCTAGATCCACGAAAATTGACATGTTGACAATAGAATAGTATATTTATAACAAGTATCATTCATATACCTATCGCGACCTTCCCGCTACTACGTGATAGCTGAAAATCAAGTTAATAACCCAACTTCCCTTATTCACCATTTAAAGCTTCAATTTTAACGTTATATACTTTTAGAGAATACTCAGATATTCTATGGTACATTTAGGAATACTATAGAACCTTTCGTGAAGATCGGTTTAGAAACACGTGTTTGCGGCGCCAGCGGAACACCGAAAAATATCTGTTTGCATGTACACACGCATTTATTCGGCTCTGCTTCGTATTTATAAACAGCATTATAGTTGCGATTGTATTCTTTTCTGTATTACTATGTAAATTGTTTTTTTTTTTTCACCAATACTCGATTCTTAGTGTGGTTGTTGAGTGAAGTCGTTGGCGAGTGGTACGGTTAGTTGCGAGCTCGAACCCTGCCAAGGCAACTTATTTTTTTTTTTGTACGAACCCATTGAAAATGGATAAAGTGGGTATATTGTATTTGTGCAAAATAATAAGGCACGTACCAGGTAGAAGGAAGCTTTTCCGACCCCATAAAGTATTTATATACATGAGCAGCATCAGCAGCCGAGTCAATCTAGCCATGTCCGGCAGCCTGCCTGTCTACCTGTCCGTCCGTCCATATGTATGGACGCAAGGAACTTAGTAACTATAAGAGCTACAGACTTGAAATTTTAGCAGTAGATCGTCTTAGTACATGCACAGATCGAATTTCTTTCCGGTAATCGATAACATCCTCCGTTCCCAATGAGCAGATTGAGTGTTTTTCCGATCATCGATAACTTCCTCCGTTTCCAAGCAATCGATACAAATCGATATCGAAATCCTATTTTTTGAGTAAATTAGGCTCATAATAAGAGCTAGATCTACCAAATTGACATGTTTTCAATAGAATATATAATAAGTATCATTCATATACCTATCGCGACCTTCCCGCTACTTCGTGATAGCTATAAATCAAGTTAATAACCCAACTTCCATTATTCACCATTTAAAGCTTTAATTTTAACGCAATTGACTTTTTGAGAATACACAGATATTCTGTGGTACATTAAGGAAAATTATAAAACCTTTCGTGAAGATCGGTTTAGAAACACGTGTTTTCTGCTCTGCTTCGTATTTATAAACAGCAATCGATGCAAATTATAAGAGCTATATAATAAGAGCTAGATCAACCAAAATATACATGTTTACAATAAAATAGTATAATTATATCAAGTATTATTAATATACCTATCGTGACCTTCCCGCTACTACGTGATAGCTATGAATCAAGTTAATAACCCAACTTCCATTGCCTACCGATTGAAGCTACAATTTTAATGCAATTTAGAGAATACACAGATATTATGTGGTAAGATCGGTTGCGGCACCAGCACAAGTTCGAAGAATATCTGTATACATGTACACACACATTTTTGCGGCTCTGCTTCGTATTTATCAACAGCATTATAATAGCGAATGTTTGGTTTCCTGTATTAATATGTTATTTGTTTCTTTTTTCTCTCACTCTCGATTATTACTGTGCTTGTGGTTGCGGTAATGTGGTTCAATGGAGGCGATGGCTAGTGGTACGGTTAGTTGCAAGCTCGAACCCTGCCAAGGGAACTTATTTTTTTTATACTCTGAACCCATTGAAAATGGCTAAAAAGGATATATTGTATTTGTGCAAAATGTATGTAAGATTGAAGCTTTTTCGACCCCATAAAGTATATATATTCTTGATCAGCATCAATTGCCGTGTTAATCTAGCTATGTCCGTCTGTGTCTACCTGTCTGTCTGTCCGTCTATCCGTCCGTCTGTATGTATGAACGCAAGGATCTTAGTACCTATAAGAGCTAGAGACTTGAAATTTTGGCTGTATGTGCTCTTAGTACATTCACCGATCGAGTTGATTTCTGATAATCGATAACTTTCTCCGCTTCAAAGCAATCAATACAAATCGATATCGAAATCCTGTTTTTTCAGCAAATTGGTTAAATAAAAAGAGCTACATCCACCAAAATTGATATGTTTACTATAGCATAGTATATTGTTATCAAGTATCATTAAAATACCTATCGCGATCTTCCCGCTATTACCTGACAGCTATAATTCAAGTTAATAAACCAAATTCCATTGCTCATCCATTAAAGCTACTTTTAGAGAATACACAGATTACATTACATTAAGATATACTGTAAAAAATATCACGAAGATCGGTTAAGAAACACGTGTTTGCGGCACCAGCGCAAATTCGAAGAAAATCTATATGCATGTACACACACACATTTATGGCGCTCTGCTTCGTATTTATCAACAGCATAATAATCGCGATTGTATTGTTTTCTGTATTACTATGTTAATTGTTTTTTTTTTTTTTGTTGAGTGGCTGCGGTGGCAACTGGTACGGTTAGTTGCGAGCTAGAACGCTGCCAAGGGAACCAATTTTGTATTATTCATTGAACCCATTGAAGATGGATAAAAAGGGTACATTGTATTTGTGCAAAATGTAAACGTGTGTAAAAGGTCCGTGAGCAGGACACTTGAAATTTTAGCTGTCGGTCTCTTAGTACATGCACAGATCGAGTTTTTTCGATAATCGATAACTTCCTCCGTTTCCAAGCAATCGATACAAATCGACATCGAAATCCTGTTTTAGGAGTAAATTTGGTAAATAATAAAAGCTTGATCAACCAAAACTGACATTTTCACAATAGAATAGTATATTTATAACAAGTGTCATTCATATACCCATCGCGACCTTCCCGCTACTACTTGATAGCTATAATTCAAGTTAATAGCCCAATTTCCATTGTTCACCAATTAAGCTACAATTATAATGCAATTTACATATAAAGAGTACACAGATATTCTATGGTACATTAAGGAATACTAAAGAACCTTTCATGAAGATCGGTTAAGAAACACGTGTTTGCGGAACCAGAGCACATTCGAAGAATATCTGTATGCATGTACAGATGCATTTATGCGGTTCTGCTTCGTATTTATAAACAGCATTATAGTTGCGATTCTATTGTTTCCTGTATTACTATGTTAATTGGTTTTTTCTCATTAATACTCGATGGTTGATTAATACTCGTGTGGTTGTTGAGTGGAGGCGGTGGCAAGTGGTACAGTTAGTTGCGAGTTCGAACCCTGCCAAGGGAAGTTCTTTTTGTTTATACCCCGAACCCACAGTAAATTGGTAAAAAGGGTATATTGATTTCGTGCAAAATGTTAATGTATGTCCATCCGTCCGTATGTATAAACGCAAGGATCTTAGTAACTATAAGAGCTAGAATTGAAATTTTAGCTGTAGATCCTCTTATTACATGTGCAGATCAAGTGTTTTTCCGATCATCGATAACTTCCTCCGTTTCCAAGCAATCGATACAAATCGATATCGAAATCCTGTTTTTTGAATAAATTAGGCTTATAATAAGAGCTAGATCCACCAAATTAACATGTTTACAATAGAATAGTATATTTATATTAAGTATCATACATAAACCTATCGCGACCTTCCCGCTACTACCTGATAGCTATAAATCAAGTAAATAACCCAACTTCCGTTGCTCACCAATAAAAACTACAATTTAAATACAATTTACTTTTAGAGAATACACAGATGTTCTATGAACGACACTGAGGAATACTATAGAACATTTCATGAAGATCGGTTAAGAAACACGTGTTTGCGGCACCAGCGCAAATTAGAAGAATATCCGTATATACATACATACTTGAGCAGCATCAACTGCCGAGTCAATCTTACCATGTCCGTCTGTCTGTCTGTCCGCCTGTCCAATGCAAGGATCTTAGTACAATAAGACCTACAGACTTGAAATTTTAGCAGTAGATCCTCTTAGTACATGCGCAGATTGAGTGATTTTCCGATCATCGATAACTTCCTCCGTTTCCAAGCAATCGATACAAATCGATATCGAAATCCTGTTTGTTGAGTAAATTAAGCTTATAATAAGAGATAGATCCACCAAATGGAAATGTTCAATAGAATAGTATATTTATATCAAGTATCATTCATATACCTATCGCGACCCTCCGCTACTACCTGATAACTATAAATCAAGTTAATGACCCAACTTCCATTGCTCACCAATTAAAACTGCAATTTTAATACAATTTACTTTTAGAGAATATACAGATGTTCTATGGTCGACACTGAGGAATACTATAGAACATGTCATGAAGATCGGTTAAGAAACACGTGTTTTCGGCACCAGCGCAAATACGAAGAATATCTGTATGCATGTACAAACGCATTTATTCGGCTCTGCTTCGTATTTATGAACAGCATTATAGTTGCGATTGTATTCTTTTCTGTATTACTATGTTAATTGTTTTTTTTTTTTCACCAATACTCGATTCTTAGTGTGGTTGTTGAGTAAAGGCGTTGGCAAGTGGCACGGTTAGTTGCGATCTCGAACCCTGCCAAGGCAACTTATTTTTTTTTCTACGCACCCATTGAAAATAGATAAAGTGGGTATATTGTATTTGTGCATAATGTAAATGCACGTACCAGGTAGAAGGAAGATTTTCCGACCCTATAAAGTAGATATATACGTGAGCAGCATCAGCAGCCGAGTCAATCTAACCAAGTCCGCTTGTCTGTCTGTCCGCCTGTCCGTCCGTCCGTATGTATGAACGCAAGGATCTTAGTAACTGTATGAGCTAGAGACTTGAAATTTTAGCTGTAGATCCTCTTATTACATGCACAGATCGAGTTTCTTTCCGATAATCGATAACTTCCTTCGTTCCCAAGCAATCGATACAAATCGACAGCTTAATCCTGTTTTGTGAGTAAATTTGGTAAGTAATAAGAGCTAGATCCACGAAAATTGACATGTTGACAATAGAATAGTATATTTATAGTATATTTATAACAAGTTCGTGATAGCTATAAATCAAGTTAATAACCCAACTTCCATTATTCACCATTTAAAGCTTTAATTTTAACGCAATTGACTTTTTGAGAATACACAGATATTCTGTGGTACATTAAGGAAAATTATAAAACCTTTCGTGAAGATCGGTTTAGAAACACGTGTTTTCTGCTCTGCTTCGTATTTATAAACAGCAATCGATGCAAATTATAAGAGCTATATAATAAGAGCTAGATCAACCAAAATATACATGTTTACAATAAAATAGTATAATTATATCAAGTATTATTAATATACCTATCGTGACCTTCCCGCTACTACGTGATAGCTATGAATCAAGTTAATAACCCAACTTCCATTGCCTACCGATTGAAGCTACAATTTTAATGCAATTTAGAGAATACACAGATATTATGTGGTAAGATCGGTTGCGGCACCAGCACAAGTTCGAAGAATATCTGTATACATGTACACACACATTTTTGCGGCTCTGCTTCGTATTTATCAACAGCATTATAATAGCGAATGTTTGGTTTCCTGTATTAATATGTTATTTGTTTCTTTTTTCTCTCACTCTCGATTATTACTGTGCTTGTGGTTGCGGTAATGTGGTTGAATGGAGGCGATGGCTAGTGGTACGGTTAGTTGCAAGCTCGAACCCTGCCAAGGGAACTTATTTTTTTTATACTCTGAACCCATTGAAAATGGCTAAAAAGGATATATTGTATTTGTGCAAAATGTATGTAAGATTGAAGCTTTTTCGACCCCATAAAGTATATATATTCTTGATCAGCATCAATTGCCGTGTTAATCTAGCTATGTCCGTCTGTGTCTACCTGTCTGTCTGTCCGTCTATCCGTCCGTCTGTATGTATGAACGCAAGGATCTTAGTACCTATAAGAGCTAGAGACTTGAAATTTTGGCTGTATGTGCTCTTAGTACATTCACCGATCGAGTTGATTTCTGATAATCGATAACTTTCTCCGCTTCAAAGCAATCAATACAAATCGATATCGAAATCCTGTTTTTTTCAGCAAATTGGTTAAATAAAAAGAGCTACATCCACCAAAATTGATATGTTTACTATAGCATAGTATATTGTTATCAAGTATCATTAAAATACCTATCGCGATCTTCCCGCTATTACCTGACAGCTATAATTCAAGTTAATAAACCAAATTCCATTGCTCATCCATTAAAGCTACTTTTAGAGAATACACAGATTACATTACATTAAGATATACTGTAAAAAATATCACGAAGATCGGTTAAGAAACACGTGTTTGCGGCACCAGCGCAAATTCGAAGAAAATCTATATGCATGTACACACACACATTTATGGCGCTCTGCTTCGTATTTATCAACAGCATAATAATCGCGATTGTATTGTTTTCTGTATTACTATGTTAATTGTTTTTTTTTTTTTTTGTTGAGTGGCTGCGGTGGCAACTGGTACGGTTAGTTGCGAGCTAGAACGCTGCCAAGGGAACCAATTTTGTATTATTCATTGAACCCATTGAAGATGGATAAAAAGGGTACATTGTATTTGTGCAAAATGTAAACGTGTGTAAAAGGTCCGTGAGCAGGACACTTGAAATTTTAGCTGTCGGTCTCTTAGTACATGCACAGATCGAGTTTTTTCGATAATCGATAACTTCCTCCGTTTCCAAGCAATCGATACAAATCGACATCGAAATCCTGTTTTAGGAGTAAATTTGGTAAATAATAAAAGCTTGATCAACCAAAACTGACATTTTCACAATAGAATAGTATATTTATAACAAGTGTCATTCATATACCCATCGCGACCTTCCCGCTACTACTTGATAGCTATAATTCAAGTTAATAGCCCAATTTCCATTGTTCACCAATTAAGCTACAATTATAATGCAATTTACATATAAAGAGTACACAGATATTCTATGGTACATTAAGGAATACTAAAGAACCTTTCATGAAGATCGGTTAAGAAACACGTGTTTGCGGAACCAGAGCACATTCGAAGAATATCTGTATGCATGTACAGATGCATTTATGCGGTTCTGCTTCGTATTTATAAACAGCATTATAGTTGCGATTCTATTGTTTCCTGTATTACTATGTTAATTGGTTTTTTCTCATTAATACTCGATGGTTGATTAATACTCGTGTGGTTGTTGAGTGGAGGCGGTGGCAAGTGGTACAGTTAGTTGCGAGTTCGAACCCTGCCAAGGGAAGTTCTTTTTGTTTATACCCCGAACCCACAGAAAATTGGTAAAAAGGGTATATTGATTTCGTGCAAAATGTTAATGTATGTCCATCCGTCCGTATGTATAAACGCAAGGATCTTAGTAACTATAAGAGCTAGAATTGAAATTTTAGCTGTAGATCCTCTTATTACATGTGCAGATCAAGTGTTTTTCCGATCATCGATAACTTCCTCCGTTTCCAAGCAATCGATACAAATCGATATCGAAATCCTGTTTTTTGAATAAATTAGGCTTATAATAAGAGCTAGATCCACCAAATTAACATGTTTACAATAGAATAGTATATTTATATTAAGTATCATACATAAACCTATCGCGACCTTCCCGCTACTACCTGATAGCTATAAATCAAGTAAATAACCCAACTTCCGTTGCTCACCAATAAAAACTACAATTTAAATACAATTTACTTTTAGAGAATACACAGATGTTCTATGAACGACACTGAGGAATACTATAGAACATTTCATGAAGATCGGTTAAGAAACACGTGTTTGCGGCACCAGCGCAAATTCGAAGAATATCCGTATACATGTACACACACATTTATGTACCATCCCAGGTTTCGGTATATCGCAAATGTTTTTTATTGATTGTGGAATTAACTTAAAAGAACATGAATGCGGCTTAGATGTAGTTTTAATCTATTAGGAGTTATAAAATTATAAGTGCGTGCGATGCTTATGCGTTATTGGTATCGACTGACTCTAATTTGTTTACATTCTGTTAACGTTCGAGCGACAACGTGTTTGACGTTGATTATCATATAATATATTCGGCTGTCCTGACGGACAATTCTCCTCGGATTGGTCAAGCCATGGTTTCATAAACTCTGCCACTTACAACGTCTTACTTGGGCCTTCTCTATCTCCCATTTTTTCTATCTCATACCTTCCGTACCTTCCATAACTTTATACGGTTCGAGATATTTTCCCTTAATTTTTAAGCTTGTCCCGTATTGTGTACGCTTTATAGCTACCATGTCATTAACTCGATATTGTCTGTCTGGTTTTCTCTTAGAGTTGAAAGCCTTTTTATTTTTGTCTTGTATTTCCCTTATATTTTCCTCTCTACATTTTTCACGTTCCTCGTCGAGCTCTATATTTAACGACTGCTTCACCAATTCTCTTAAATTCGGCTCGCTACTTATACGCATGTCCATTCCAGCGAATATCTTAAAAGGTGAGACTTTAGTGTTTCGCGGCTCTACGCTATTTATGATTTGTTGAATTTTACTCAAGTGTTTGTACCAGGCACCGGCATCTCCTAGACTCAATTTCGATAGCGTCGGTACCATAATTTTGTACATGCGTTCTAGTTGCAGTTGCAATCATTAAATGTTGAATATTACGCTTTTCACAATATTCACTAAATAAATGGGACGTGAATGCAGCGCCTCTATCTGAAACTACTCGTAAAGCATTACCAAAGTTTGTAGCCTGTACTTCCAAGCTCTTAATGACTTCATCTATACCTGTGCTTCGAGTAGAGTACAACCAAACATATTTCGAGAATGCATCAACCACCACAAAGATATAATTGTAAAGCTTTTTGGTTGTCTCCATTGGCCCAACGTGATCAATGTGGTAGGTCTCTATCTATAAGGGTCTATCGCCCTTATCTATAGGCTTTAAATACCCCTCGCGCTTTCCAAAATTCTCGTTAACAATAATGCACTTTATACAACTGCCAACAATTCGTGCTACTTTGTCCTTCAATTTCGGAATGAAATACGATCGCTCAACTAAGTCCTGTGGCTTTTTTTTTTTTAGAAAAGTGACCTTGTTTGTGCGCTATCAATATAATCTCACTTTCCATTTGGGTCCTTAAATAAAACTTGATTTTCTATGTAAAAGTCTTCAAATGCTCTCTCATTCGTCCGCTAATTGCGCTTCTCTTAACCGGTGTACTATGGTGTCGGTAAGCATATAACAAAAGACACGGCATTAACGTGCCTCATCTTTGAACCAGATCGATGTTCTATTATAAAATCGTAGTCCTGCATGTACATTGCCCAGCGCGCTACCCTCAATGGAACGTCTTTCTTTTTCGTTGTCATTGTAAATGCATTACAATCCGTGATTATTTTGAATTTTATTCCCAACAGATAAGCACGCCATTTAGTTAAGGATTCTATAATAGCAAGAACTTCGAGATCGTAAGCTGGGTACTTTTCTTCGCAAGGTTTATTCTTACGACTCATGTACTGCACTGGATGATAGAAACCAGCTTCAAAAATCTTTTGCAATATACCTGCCGGACGTCCGTCCGTATGTTTGAACGCAAGATCTTAGTAACTATAAGAACTTGACACGTGAAATTTTAGCTGTAGATCCTCTTAGTACATGCGCAGATCGCTTTTTTATGATAATCGATACCTGCCTCCGTTTCCAAGCAATCGATACAAATCGATGACGAAATCATCTCTTTTCAGCAAAATGGGTAAATAATAAAAGCTAAATCCACCAAAATTGACATGTTTACAATAGAATGGTATAATTATATCAAGTATCATTAATATACCTATCGTGACCTTCCCGCTACTACCTGATAGCTATAAATCAAGTTAATAACCCAACTTCCATTGCTCACCGATTAAAGCCACACTTTTAATGCAATTTAGAGAATACACAGATATTATATGGTAAGATCGGTTGCGGCACCAGCGCAAATTCGAAGAATATCTGTATACATGTACACACACATTTTTGAGGATCTGCTTCGTATTTATCAACAGCATTATAATTGCGAATGTTTGTAACAGGAAGCTTTTCCGACCCCGTAAAGTATATTTTCTTGATCAGCATCAACAGCCGATCAATCTAGCCATGTTCGTCTGTCTAGCCGTCTGTCCGTTCGTCCGTCCGTATGGATGAACGCAAGGATCTTAGTAACTATAAGAGCTAAACACTTACAATTTTAGCTGTCGGTCCTCTTAGCAGCGCACATTCGAAGAATATCTGTATGCATGTACACACACATTTATGCGGTTCTGCTTCGTATTTATCAACAGCATTGCGAGTGTATTCTTTTCTGTATTACTATGTTAATTGCTGTTCTCTCACTAATACTCGATTATTAGTGTGGTTGTTGAGTGGAGGCGGTGGCAAGTGGTACGGTTAGTTGCGAGCTCGAACACTGCCAAGGGAACTTAATTGTTTTTATACCCTTAACCCATTAAAAATGGATAAAAAGGGTATATTGTGTTTGTGCAAAATGTAAATGTGTACAACAAGTAGAAGGAAGCTTTTCCGACCCTGTTACGGGGCGAAGTGAAAATAGCTGTTGACCAAGTCTTACTGGGTCTCGCAACCCTCGCTGCTTACACTGGAAGCGCACCGTTATAACTAGTTTTTACATGATAAGTCGATCGCACGCAGCTGCACAAGCTGCATTTTTGTCGAGGTTCATTTTCGTTTTGTGCTTGCAGCTGAGCAGAAGTGAACGAGATCAGAAGCGCGTGTGGAGCACGAATTTAAGTCTCATAATCATGTAGAATATAGGTTGTTAAATAATGAATGAATAATAGAGATTTCAGCGTTCGAAATATATTATATCGTACCGCCTCGTACGAATCAAATTGAATCGAGTTGTTTCTTTCGACGCTAGAAGTCCCTGCCGAATACGCGCCCCGGCACGAGTCTCGGTGCCAACATACTGAAATATTCTCTGCAGTGTCCGACGGATTCTCTGCTACGGCAGAGATTTCTGCGAAGCAAGCGACTTGCAAAGTCACAACCTTAGCTGCCTAAAGAGAGAACCGTGGTACAAGAGCTAGACTCACACTTAGCAGTATTGGTGTGGCGAGATGGCTGACGGTGATGAACAAGATGCAAGTGCGAGAAGGACGACAAGTAGTATTCAACCCGGTGCAACTGCAACGATTGTAACGGCATGGTCAACGGAACAGGCTAACGGATCGCCTGTTCGCCTGCTGGAGTACAAGATAAGGTCGCCGGTGTAGAAAAAGGTAGCGGGGCAGCAATCATAGAAACTTATAGCGGCTGTCCGTCTACGTCGTCCGCTGCTACTGGTCCAAAGAAAGTGCAACACCAATGCACAGAACTGAAAAAGTGGGAGCTCTTTTCGACCCTTTGGGATACCAGATCGTGATCTACAAGCAGAAACAGGTTGCGGCTAAATGGAGTGTACACCCCAGTTTGCCATATCAACCAAATACGGCGGTGTTTAACCAGGCTACGGAGCCCAGTTCTGCCGCGTACATGGGCCACACAGGTCTGGGAGCGGTCAATAGAGCGATTGAGCACGTGCCACGGCAGAAATTTGACAATGTGCATTGTAATAATGCGACGCCGTGGAATGGATCGCTGACACCTGCGCAAATCAGCGCGCGACATGTCATCAGCAAAGATTTACAAATTTTTACAGGCAAACCAGAGGAATGGTTGATTTTATCAGCAATTATGAGCAATCCACAGATAGATGTGGATTCAGCAACGAGGAAAAGCTCATCAGGCTTCAGAAGTGCCTCAGAGGGCAAGCCCTGGATGCAGTGCGTGGAAAACTTATGATCCCTGCTACAGTGCCGTATACTATAGGCACATTGCGAATGTTGTATGGCCGCTCTGAAATAGTACATTCTGCTCTGCAGCAAAAGCTCCGAAAGGAACCAGCAATAAAGTCGGACAACTTGAACACCGTTATCCGACTGGCCCTAGCTGTCCAAAACTACTGCGCAACGATAGCGGCCATTGGTATGCACGAATATCTTTACGATCCCGCGCTGCTGAACGAACTTGTTGCTAAGATGCCGAGCAATATGAAATTGGATTGGAGCCGGCATCGAATGTCTAATGAAGGTAGCAGTTTGGCTACCTTTGATAACTGGCAGTTCAATGTGGCAATGTGCGCCACTATGGTCACGTCCTACGAGACGAAGCATATCTGTATGCATGCACACAAGCATTTATGCGGTTCTGCTTCGTATTTATCGACAGCATTATTATCGCGATTGTTTTGTTTTCTCTATTACTATGTAAGTTGTTTTTCTCTCTCAATAATACTCGATTATTAGTGTGGTTGTTGAGTGAAGGCTTTGGTAAAGTGTACGGGTAGTTGCAAGTTCAAACCCTGCCAAGGCCACTTATTATACCCTTGCAGAGGGTATTATAGTTTTGACGTGAAATGTGTAACGCATTGAAGGAGACATCTCCGACCCCATAAAATATATATATTCTTAATCAGCATCAACAGCCGAGTCGATATAGCCATGTCCGTCTGTCCGTCTGTCTGTTTCTATGCGAACTAGTCCCTCAGTTTTAAACCTTTCTTAATGAAACTTTGCAGAACTCCCTCTTTCTGTTGCACGCAGCACATATGTGAAAACCAGCTGGACCACTATATCATATAGCTGTCATAGGAACGATCGGTCGAAAATTAAGTTTTTGTATGAAAAAACATTTTGTTTATCAAGATATCTTCACCAAACTCGGCATTTACTATTTTCCCGGTACTTCTTAGATTGAGGCAAAGCACTATGAGCATTATGAATAGGTTGGGTCTGCAAGGGTAGTAGATCTTTGGCGAGCCGAAGATAGCCCTTCTTTCTCGTTTTTACTATGCCCTGAACCCATCGAAAATGGATAAAGTGGGTATATTGTATTTTTGCAAAATGTCAATGTATGTAATAGGTAGAATGAAGCTTTTCCAACCCCATAAAGTATTTATATACATTAGCAGCATCAGCAGCCGAGTCAATCTAGCCATGTCCGTCTGTCTGTCTGTCTGCCTGTCGGTCCGTCCGTATGTATGGACGCAAGGAACTTAGTAACTATAAGAGGAAGAGACTTGCAATTTTAGCTCCAGATCCTCTTCGTACATGCGCAGATCGAGTTAATTTCTGATAATCGATAGCTGCCTCCGTTTCCAAGCAATCGATACAAATCGATATAGAAATCCTCTTTTTGGGTAAAATTGGTAAATAATAAGAGCTGGATCCACCAAAATTGTCATGTTTACAATAGAATAGTATATTTATAGGAAGTATCATTCATATACCTAACGCGACCTTCCCGATACTACCTGATAGCTATGAATCAAGTTAATAACCCACCTTCCACTGCCCACCATTTAAAGCTACAATTTAAATGCAAATTAATTTTAGAGAATAGATGGATATTCTATGGTACGTTAAGGAATACTGTTTATCCTTTCATGAAGATCGGTTAAGAAACACGTGTTTTCGGCACCAGCGCAAATTCGAAGAATATCTGTATTCATGTACACACGCATTTATGCGACTCTGCTTCGTATTTATAAACAGCATTGTAGTTGCGATTGCATTCTTTTCTGTATTACTATGTTAATTGGTTTTTTTCTCACTAATACTCGATTATTAGTGTGGTTGTTGAGTGAAGGCGTTGGCAAGTGGTACGGTTAGTTGCGAGCTCGAACCCTGCCAAGGCAACTTATTTTTTTATACCCTGAACCCATTGAAAATGGATAAAGTGGGTATATTGTATTTGTGCAAAATGTAAAAGTTTTTACCAGGTAGAACGAAGCTTTTCCGACCCCATAAAGTATATATTCTTGATCAGCATCAACAGCCGAGTCAATCTAGCGATGTCCGTCTGTTTGTCTGTCTGTCCGTCCGTATGTATGAAAGCAAGGATCTTAGTAACTATAAGAGCTGAAGACGTCAAATTTTAGCTGTAGATCCTCTTAGTACATTCGCAGATCGAGTTTCCTTCCGATAATCGATAGCTTCCTCCGTTCCCATCAATCGATACAAATCGAAATCGAAATCCTGTTTTTAAAGTAAATTTGGTAAATAAAAAGAGCTAGATCCACCAAAATTGACATGTTAACAATAGAATAGTATCTTTATAACACGTATCATTCATATACCTATCGCGACCTTCCCGCTACAACGTGATAGCTATAAATCTACTTAATGACCAAATTTTAATACAATTTACTTTTAGAGAATACACAGATATTCCTTGGTACATTAAGGAATACTATAGAAACTTTCATAAAGATCGGTTTAGAAAGACGTGTTTGCGGCACCAGCGCAAATTCGAAGAATATCTGTATGCATGTACGCAAGCATTTTTGCGGCTCTGCTTCGTATTTATCAACATTTATAATTGCGATTGTATTGTTTTCTGTATAACTATGTTAATTGTTTTTCTCTCTCACTAATACTCGATTATTAGTGTGGTTGTTGAGTGGAGGCGGTGGCAAGTGGTACGGTTAGTTGCGAGTTCGAACCCTGCCAAGGGAAGTTACTTTTGTTTATACCCTGAACCCACATAAAATGGGTAAAAAAGGTTTATTGATTTGTGCAAAATGTAAATGTATGTAATACCTATTCCTTCTACCTAGAAGGAAGCTTTTCCGACCCCATAAAGTATTTATATACATTTTTATTTTTTGATTTATTTTATTTTATTTTTTTTTTATTTTTATTTATTTATTAATTGTCGACAAAACGAGTGTCTTCCTCATTATTGAATAGATTATACAATAGAATTATATGCTAAAAGCCTAGTTAAAGAAAACAAGATTCAATACGATCCTAACTATTGTTATACTGTGGAGACCAGATGCAAGAGCAGTATTCAAGGATAGGGCGAACAAGAGAGATGTACAGAAGTTTTGTTATAAAAGGATCGTTAAACTCTTTAGATCATCGTTTAATGAATCCAAAAACACCTTTTGCCTCATTAACAATGGTATCTATATGAAGATTGAAACAGAGTTTAGAATCAAAAATAACGCCTAGATCCTTAACTGTTAGTATACGTTGCAAAGGGATATTGTCAATTGAATAACTGACAAGATAAGGTGTAGTACGATTAAATGTCATAAACATACACATTGAACAATTTAGAAGTTGCATAGCGTTCAAATCGTCTTGTGGACGAGAATGATGTAGAGGCTTAGTGTATGATAGAAAAAGTTTGACATCGTCCGCATCCATGAGTACACGGGCATGTGATATAACAGAGGGAAGATCATTTATAAAAAGAGTAAAGAGTAAAGGTCCAAGATGACTACTTTGAGGAACACCAGAAGTAACGTGAACCCTTATAGAGGTAGTCAACCTCAGTATTACTCTTTGGGTCCTATCTTTTAAATAAGAATTAATCCTAAGTAAAAGGGACAGAGGGAAACCTATTCGGTCAAGTTTAAAAAGTAAAATGTCATGGTGCACAGAGTCAAACGCCTTACTGAAGTCAGTGTAAATGACATCAGTTTACATTTTCGAAAGGAAAGCATCATTTACCAAGGAAGTAAACTCAAGCAGATTGGTCGTAGTTGACCGATTCTTTACGAATCCATGTTAAACAGGGGAAACAACTGATTTGCAGAAATGCTGCAAATTCGATGTGATTATTTTTTCAATTAATTTAGGAATAGCAGACAGTTTTGCAATGCCCCTGTAATTTTGTATATCAGACTTCCCACCTTTCTTGTGAAGAGGAATGATATAAGATTCTTTCCAAAGAGATGGAAAGACAGAAGTTTCAAGGGATAGCTTAAAAAACTTTAGCAATGGATAAAAAAGGGAACAACTACACTCCTTGAGTAGACAACTAGGAATATTGTCCGGCCCAGGAGAGTAAGAAGATTTTAAAGAGTTTATAGCTCATAGGAGAGAGGAGTGTGAAATAATGGGAGGAGATATAAAACTAGCGAAAGAAATAGTATAAGGGTAAGAATTAGTATAAGGACAGACTGAAGAGTAAGTTGATTGGAAAAAATTAGCAAAGAGGTTAGCAGAATCAGTGTCATTGCTAGCTTTATCCATCCCAAGAGAAAAAGAAGATGGCAAACTTGAAAATTTACGCTTCAAGCTTACAAAATTATAAAACTGTCTCGGATTTCGGGCGCATTGCTTTTTACAACGAGTTAGATAATTCTCATAGCATTGACAATTAAGAAGAAATAAGTTCGACTTGGCTATGAAATATTTATCCAAGTCTGTATACGAACCAGACTTTTTAATATTTTTTTAAATATTTGGATTTTACATTTTTTAGATGTGATAATCTGGGAGTAAACCAGGGTGGTTTTGAAAAAGTAGTCGAAGGAATTGACTTAGGAATACACACATCTAAGAGGGAGTTTAGGGTGATATAAAAAAAATTAATGGCTATGATGAATACTCATATAAGAGAGACCAATCGGTTGAATAAATAAGCTGATTCAGCAAAGAATAAATTCATTTGCGAAAGCAACGGCGGAACTTATTGGCTGATGAGCACGAAATGAAAGGACTTCAATTTAGCATTGCAATCTCTAAAGTTCGATGATAGACATCCTCAGGAAGAGAGGAAAGGAGGGGACCTAGACACATTAGAAATAAGGTAGTCGTTAACAAATACAAGGTCAAGTGTTCTTTTCATATGATTATAAATTGAATTGATTTGAAACAACGAAAGATCAAGCATGCAGTCTATAAAATCGTGCTGTACTGAGGGCACTAGATAATTTTCAGCAATGAATAATGACCAAGAGATGTTCGGCAAATTAAAATCACCCAACACCATTAATAGGTCATTATCACGCATGTGTAAAGAAACTTCTTTAATACAAGTAATATGTTTCATGTAAACTTGAATAGCAGAAGAAGGTGGGACATAAGAGCATGTTACATAAATATTCCATGTAGGAAAAGACACCTTAACTGAGACAATCTCAGCGTCAGTAGGCGTACTTATAGAGAATAGTTCAGACTGGAGAGTGGCTTTAACAGCAATTAACACCCCACCACCTCGAGTCGGCCGATCATTTCTAAACAAAATAAAGTTATTCGGTAAAATCTCAAAATCAGATATGGTTGAGTTTAACCATGTTTCTGAAAATGCTATTATACCCGAATCGAAGGAAGTGCTGGCTATGAAAAGATTTTTAAGCTTTGAAATGAGACCTCTGACATTCTGATAATGAATAAAGATTCGGTCAGAAGATGAAGCTAGTTTTTTGGGGCAGAAATGGTACCCTGTATTGAAGGGACTGGAAGGGTGACAGGCTGGTTACGCTTTTTAGGCTTGAACTCGTGAACAATCAAGTGTGGAGGCCAAAATTTGGGATCACAAATGATTGGGAATATATCATGTGAAACATTATTTTTAAATGATGATATTTCACGAGGGGTGGAGAAATTAAATTTGGTTATTGACACGCTAGCAGAAGATTTGTTAGCAATATAGGCTGCCCATGACTCAGAAGTGGTGTCCGACGAAAGTCGAGACACAAAAACTTGCCTACGAGGGGCAACTACCATTAAAGTAGGCGCTGATGGGGCTGTGGGTAATACAGGAGTTGGAGGAGCTAACGAGGCGCAATGATTGTTTTTAACAATCTGGGCAAGATTGCGCACAGGTCTACCTTTGCGGCCAGGAGCTGACGGGGCTGAGGCAGTTTGATCAATTGGGACGGGATCAGGTACGGACTATACTGGCACTAGTACAGGGGTTGAAACATGAGCAGCATCAGCAGCCGAGTCAATCAAGCCATGTCCGTCTGTCTGCCTGTCCGTCCGTCCATATGTATGAACGTAATTAGTAACTAGTAACGATAAGAGCTACAGACTTGAAACTTTAGCAGTCGATTCTCTTAGTACATGCGCAAATTGAGTGTTTTTCCGATCATCGATAACTTCCTCCGTTTCCAAGCAATCGATACAAATCGATATCGAAATCCTGTTATTTGGGTAAATTAGGCTAATAATAAGAGCTAGATCCACCAAATTGACATGTTTTCAATAGAAGAGTATATTTATATTAAGTATCATTCATATACCTATCGGGACCTTCCCGCTACTACCTGATAACTATAAATCAAGTTAATAACCCAACTTTCATTGCTCACCAATTAAAACTGCAATTTTAATACAATTTATTTTTAGAGAATACACAGATGTTCTATGGTCGACACTGAGGAACACTATAGAACATTTCATGAAGATCCGTTAAGAAACACGTGTTTGCGGCACCAGCGCAAACTGGAAGAATATCTGTATGCATGTACACACGCATTTTTCGCCTCTGCTTCGTATTTATCAACAGCATTATAGTTGCGATTGTATTCTTTTCTGTATTACTATGTTAATTGTTGTTTTTTTTCGATAATTCTCGATTCTTAGTGTGGTTGTTGAGTAAAGGCGTTGGCAAGTGGTACGGTTAGTTGCGAGCACGAACCCTGCAAAGGCCTTTTTTTTTTTGTACGAACCCATTGAAAATGGATAAATTGGGTATATTGTATTTGTGCAACATGTAAATGTATTTAACAGGTAAAAGGAAGCTTTTCCGACCCCATAAAGAATATATTCTTGATCAGCATCAACAGCCGATCAATCTAGCCTAATTCGTCTGTCTAGCCGGTTGTCCGTCCGTCCGTCCGTATGTATGAACGAAAGGATCTAAGTAACTATAAGAGCTAGAGACCTACCCGCTACTAACTGTTAGCTATAAATCAAGTTAATAACCCAACTTTCATTATTCACCATTTAAAGCTTCAATTGTAACGCAATTAACTTTTAGAGAATACACAGATATTCTATGGTACATTAAGGAATACTATAGAACCTTTCGTGTTGAGTGGAGGCGGAGGCAAGTGGTACGGTTACTTGCGAGTTCGAACCCTGCCAAGGGAAGTTACTTTTGTTTATACCCTGAACCCACAGAAAATGGGTAAAAAGGGTATATTCTATTTGTGCAAAATATTAATGTATGTAATAGGTAGAAAGAAGCTTTTCCGACCCCATAAAGTATTTGTCGGCGGCAGGAGTATGTCTGTCGGCGGCAAAGGTATGTCATCCATTGTGATACTTCTGATGATTAACTCCGCTGCACAGCGAGTTCCGATCGGTTCAAATACCCAAGCTCAACTGACTATGTCAGCGTACGCACTCATGTCGTAAACTCACTCATGTCGAGTGTATGTAGCCATCTCTGTCTTACTCAAGACTCTTGGTATCTTACCATCGAACCTCACTCAGCAGCAGAGCGTCTCTGCCTCTGCTGACGTGCTTTTGTTCAATATCAGCTAGTAAAGCAAAATCAGGGAATTCCCCGAATCCCCGAATTCCCAGAATGCTACTGAGGAATGTACCCGCGTACAATTACTAGGAATCACACTGCGACACGGCCTTCCTGACCTATCACACTGCGACACGGCCTTCCTGACCTATCACACGTCCTCGTGTGCTACATCCACCACCCATGTCCAAGTCACATACCAGACTCTTTTAACTATGATATCTCTTGTTTTTAATAACATTATTTTCTCTTACAATTTACAAACTTACAGAGCCGCTTACACAAACATTAACTGACAATTTTTCTTATCTAGGAAACACAATTTCCTTTTGCTTACAAACATAATACTTTTTCAACTTCATGATCTTATTCATATCATTTAGTTCTAATCAGAATTTTCCAATAATTCAGATTTTACATAACTTAGATTTGTCTCTCAGTTTCTCAATTTAATTTGGTGTGTACATTTACACCCAATCACCTTGACCCCCGCCATAACACTTCTCATCCCTGTGAGACAGCTGTTATGGTGCGGTCCTCAATTCCCCTCTTGAGACGCTTACTAACGCCGTCGATTGGTTCGTTCCTCTCCTGGGAATCGCCATCATCAGGCAATCGATTTCTTTGTTTACTTCGTTAATTATTTGTCTGCTTGGTAGCGCTCTTAGCCACTCATGTGAATATTTATACGTTCGCTTATTAACCAATGATTTTAGTTCATATCGATCGCCGTCTAAGACTTTGATCACCTCAAATGACCTTTAAATTTAGGGTCGAGCTTTGTCTGATGCCGTTCTTCGTTTTTCAGTACAACATGATCACCTACGTTATGCTTCATAATCCTTGCCTTATTTTTGTCAAATCTTTGTTTGTCATATCTTGCATTATTTTCCATGTTTTCCTTGGCTTGAATTCTAATCTGTTCTCTATCTACATCATTGTCTTCTTCGTTTATTGACAATAAACCAAAAGGCCTAGCTTCTTTTCCTATTAATAGCTCTAAAGCGCTTAACTTGGTGACTCGATTTGCAGTACAATTCATGGCCAGTTGTACTTCAGCCAATGCCTCCTGCCATGATCTCTGACTCGTTTCAACTGCCGTCAGCATTATCTTAAGTGTGCTCATCACGCGTTCAATCTGTCCATTTGCCCTACTAGCTCCGGTAGCGATCAAATGCAGTTGAACCTTTTGAGCGGAACAGAAATTGCGAAAGCCTGAGCTAGCAAAACAACGACCTTGGTCCGCTATTATTCTAGTTGGCAACCCAAATAGCGCCACAACCGATTTCACAGCTTTAATACAAATTTCAGTGTCTATATTCACGTACATACTTGGACATATTCTCGAACCAGTAATATCCATATACCTTATCCAATGTTTTTTCCCATCCCAAATGCATAACAGATTCATGTACGTGGTTGATCACTGCCCACCTAAACGCCCTTGGCGGCAATCACCTTGTTTTACCATTTCTCTGTATTTTTCTATGCAATATGCCCTTTCTTAATTCAAATGTTTTATTTAAATTTTCCGGTAACTCGTTATTGGGTAACTTGGATGAAATATTGATTATTTCAGGATCACGCTGCTGTTTGGACACCAACCAATTGTCGGTCACTTCAGTAAGATAAATACGCTTCTCAATTATTTTATCCGCACACTTATTTCCTTCTGACAGTGGATTTTGGGAAAGGAAATCGACATGCGCCATTCGCTCCCCTTTTCTATATTCGAGATCGAAATCAAATGACTGTAGAAACCCCCACCATTTTGGTGCGACTGGGCTTTAAAGTGGTATTTTGCTTCAGCCGGAAAAGTACATTTGCTATAATACTCCACTACATAGGATTTATTTTCGATTTTATGTGACAATATCGCCCCGTAACCAATGGAACTGGCATCTGTGTGCAATTCTATTAGATATTGTGGATCAAATATAGTTAATACTGGGGCCTGTGTCAATACACCTATTATTTTCAAACGTATTTGTTCATGCTCTGACAACCAGACATAATTAGCAGTATTCTTTGAAGTAAGCATATACAATGGTTTTAATATTTCGGAAAATTTTGGAATGACTTGCCGAAAGTAAGAAGCTAAACCAATGAACTGTCGTAATTAAGTTACAGTTTCCGGAGGTGGCAACCCTATCAATGCCTGGATCTTTCGTGCATTTGGCCGAATTTCTCCATTCGTTATTGCAAATCCAAGGTACTCGATTTTAGTTTTAAGAAACGAACATTTCGTTATATTAAATGAAAATCCGGCTTTTCTTAAGGTGTCCAACACTATCTCTAGTCGTTCTAACGCTTCATCTTTCGTTTTAGCTACTACCATAACATCGTCAATGTAAACAATTGCGAATGTGTGTGCCAATGGACCCAGGGCTTTTATTATTGCACGCTGAAACACAGAAGGTGCGTTCTGCAGACCAAAGGGCATGGTTAAGAATTCGTACTGTCCATCAGGTGTAACGAAAGCCGTTCGCTCAACTGAATGTGGGTGTACTGGGATTTGGTAAAATCCACTTGCCATATCTATACATGAAAAGTACCTTGCACCACGAAGACGAGGTATTTGATCCGAAATAAGAGGCAAAGGATATTTATCGGCAATTGTATTGTCATTTAAAAGGCGGTAATCTACACAAAGACGATCTGTGCCATTTTTCTTTTTAACCAGCATCATGGGACTAGCGAATGGTGAACAGCTGGGACGAATAATTTTTGATGTAAGCAATTCATCAATTTTGCACCGAACGTGCTTCCTCTCATCTTCGCTAAGCCTATAAGGTCGGCGTTGCACAGTCTTTTGTGGATCTATTAGCCTAATTTCTAATTGGCCTGTCGTCACACGAGTTATTGGAATTCCGTCGATAAACCTATCAGAGTAACATCTCAATATATTGTTCAATATCCTCTTATCAGAATCATTTAAATTGGTATCAGAATTTATGATTTCTTCATACTTCACTAGACTCAGAACATTTACTCTTTTTGTCTTATAAAAGCAAAATTTATCTGCATCAATTGATACACCAAAGCCCTGGCCTAAGACCTCACGGCCAATCAACACTTCATGCTTCAAATATTTGTCCATAACCACATGTAATAAAACTTCTAAACAATATTGTTCAATATTAATATTACTCAGAACTTGCAATGTGCTACAAATTGAATCGTTACTTATGCCATTTAAACTTACAATATTGTGAAATCGTTTTCCGATGAATTTTTCCGCAACACTCTCCTTGACCAGTGAACATTCGGCTCCAGAATCGAAACAATATGGAATAGACTCACCGGATAAGGTAATTGTTCCACTTGGTGGAGCTACTGTACAAACGTCAACTCGCGTCTCGTAGCTCTTGCTGTTTCCACCAGTACGATTTTTGGGGCATACAGAAGCCACATGTCATCATTTCATCGCACTTAAAACAATAATTTTTGATCGATCCTTCACTCCGGACGTGCTGCTCACGCTATAACTCCTTTCTGTTGGGGCTGAAGCTTTTCCCATTCGAGAGCGGCATTCTGCATATTTGTGGCCAGCATTTCCATAAAAATGGCACTTCACCTACGCCTGCATTCTTGTTTTCTTCTTATCCGGACGAGTCGAATATCCGTCCTCCTCGTTGTTACGCTTCTTGAAAGCGTAAGCCTGTAGCTGCTGCTGCAGCTCATTACGAGTCGTCTCATTCGTTGTAAACAGCCAACGCAACAAATTATTATCAATTTGAGCCATGTGGGCTAACGCTACTAATACAGCAATCTCCTCCAAATTCTTTGCCTTCCACTTAAAGAGCAATAGGGTGACTATGCGACTGCCGTACTCAGCAAAACTCTCTCCAGTTTTGGGACGTCCGTTCAAAATGTTCATCAGTATGACAGAAGTTGTCTCAATGCCCACGAAACGTTGGATGAAGAGTTCCTTAAACTGCGGCCATGTGATGCTAGCGAAGCATATTTGGGACAGCCATTGCGATGCACTGCCTTCTAATGCTTTGCTTAACTCAATCATTAGATTACGATTTTGCTCTTCTAAGGTTGCACTTAATAAGTTAGAGCTGTCCTCTTTTGGCGGAGCTAATCCCACTTCCGATGTCGGCGGCAGGGGTAAGTCTGTCGGCGGCAAAGGTATGTCAAGTATGTTGAAACTTCTGATGATTGACACTTCTGATGATTGACACAGCGAGTTCCGATCGGTTCAAATACCCAAGCTCAACTGACTATGTCAGCCTACGCACTCATGTCGTAAACTCACTCATGTCGTAAACTCACTCATGTCGAGTTATGTAGCCATCTTTGTCTTACTCAAGACTCTTGGTATCCTACCATCGATCCTTACTCAGCAGCAGAGCGTCTCTGCCTCTGCTGACGTGCTTTCGTTCAATATCAGCTAGTAAAGCAAAAGCAGGGAATTCCCCGAATCCCCGAATTCCCAGAATGCTACTGAGGAATGTACCCGCGTACAATTGCTAGGAATCACACTGCGACACGGCCTTCGTGACCTATCACACTGCGACATATTTATATACATGAGCAGCATCAGCAGCCGAGTCAATCTAGCCATGTCCGTCTGTCTGTCTGTCTGCCTGTCCATCCGTCCGTATGTATGAACGCAAGGAACTTAGTAACTATAAGGGCTAGAGACTTGCAATTTTAGCTGTAGATCCTCTTAGTACATGCGCAGATCGAGTTAATTTCTGATTATCGGTAAATTCCTCCGTGTCCAAGCAATCGATACTAAGCGACATCGAAATCCTGTTTTTGATTAAATTTTGTAAATAATAAGAGCTAGATCCACCAAACTTGACATTTAAACAATAGATTAGTATATTTATATCAAGTATCATTCATATACCTAACGCGACCTCCCCGATACTACCTGATAGCTATAAATCAATTTATTAACCCACCTTCCACTGCTCACCATTTAAAGCTACAATTTTAATGCAATTTACTTTTAGAGAATAGATGGATATTCTATGGTACATTAAGGAATACTATATATCCTTTCATGAAGATCGGTTAAGAAACACGTGGTTTCGGAAACAGCGCAAATTCGAAGAATATCTGTATTCATGTACACACGCATTTATGCGGCTCTGCTTCGTATTTATAAACAGCATCATAGTTGCGATTGCATTCTTTTCTGTATTACTATGTTAATTGTTTTTCTTTTTCTTACTAATACTCGATTATTAGTGTGGTTGTTGAGTGAAAGCGTTGGCAAGTGGTACGGCTAGTTGCGAACTCGAACCCTGCCAAGGCAACTTATTTTTTATACCCTGAACCTATTGAAAATGGATAAAGTGGGTATATTGTATTTGTGCAAAATGTAAATGTTTCTAACAGGTAGAAGGAAGCTTTTCTGACCCCATAAAATATATATATTCTTGATCAGCATCAAAAGCCGAGTCTATCTAGCGATGTCCGTCTGTTTGTCTGTCTGTCCCTCCGTATATATGAACGCAAGGATCTTAGTAACTGTTGGAATAATGAGTGTTGAAATACACACAAACACTCATTTATACAAAAGGTACAATGACCAAGTAGGCTTTTCTTATTTTCAGTTTTGATGCTGAAATGCTTTTATAGTTTAGACTCACTCTTCTCTTAACCTTAGAGAGTGAAACAAGTTAACGTGCCCAGAAAAGTAAATTAATAAATATTGAAATCGACTAAACCAAACAAAGAGTTTTATTTAATTGTGTACATTTCAATAGTAACTATAAGAGCTGGAGACGTCAAATTTTAGCTGTCGATCCTCTTTGTACATGCGCAGCTCGAGTTAATTTCTGATAATCGATATTTTATGGTACATTAATGAATACTATAGAACCTTTCGTGAAGATCGGTTTAGAAACACGTGTTTGCGTCACCAGCGCAAATTGGAAGAATATCTGTATGCATGTACACACGCATTTATGCGGCTCTGCTTCGTATTTATCAACATTTATAATTGCGATTGTATTGTTTTCTGAATAACTATGTTAATTGTTTTTCTCTCAATAAGACTCGATTATTAGTGTGGTTGTTGAGTGGAGGCAGTGGCAAGTGGTACGGTTAGTTGCGAGTTCGAACCCTGCCAAGGGAAGTTACTTCTGTCCCACAGAAAATGGGTAAGAAGGGTATATTGTGTTTGTGCAAAATGTTAATGTATGTAATAGGTGGAAGGAAGCTTTTCCGACCCCATAAAGTATTTATATACATGAGCAGCATCAGCAGCCGAGTCAATCTAGCCATTTTTTTTGCCTGTCCGTCCGTCCGTCCATATGTATGAACGCAAGGATCTTAGTAACTATAAGAGCTGGAGACTTGAAATTTTAGCTGTAGAACCTCTTATCGATCATCGATAACTTCCTCCGTTCCCAAGCAATCGATAGAAAGCGACATCGAAATCATGTTTTTAAAGTAAATTTGGTAAATAATAAGAGCAAGATCCACCAAAATTGACATGTTTTCAATAGAATAGTATATTTATATCAAGTATCTTTTATATTTCTATCGCGACCTTCCCACTACTACCTGATGGCTATAAATCAACTTAATAACCCAACTTCCATTATTCACCATTAAAAGATTAAATTTTAATTCAATTTACTTGTAGAGAATACACAGATATTCTATGGTCCATTAAGCAATACTATAGAACCTTTCACGCAGGTCAGTTAAGAAAATCGTGTTTGCGGTACCAGTGCAAATTCGAAGAATATCTGTATGCATGTACACAAACACATTTATGCGGCTCTGCTTCATATTTATCAACATTTATAATTGCGATTGTATTGTTTTCTGTATAACTATGTTAATTGTTTTTCTCTCTCACTAATACTCGATTATTATTGTTGACTGAAGGCGGTGGCAAGTGGTACGGACCCTGCCAAGGGAAGTTATTTTTGTTTATACCCTGAACCCACAGAAAATGGGTAAAAGGGTATATTGTATTTGTGGAAAATGTAAATGTATGTTATAGGTAGAAGGAAGCTTTTTCGACCCCATAAAGTATTTATATACATGAGCAGCATCAACAGCCGAATCAATCCAGCCATGTCCGTCTGTCTGTCTATGAACGCAACGATCTTAGTAACTAAAAGAGCTAGAGACTTGAAATTTTAGCTGTAGATCTTCTTAGTACATGCGCAGATTGAGTGTTGTTCCGATCATCGATAACTTCCTCCGTTCCCAAGCAATCGATAGAAAGCGACATCGAAATCCTGTTTTTAAAGTAAATTTGGTAAATAATAAGAGCAAGATCCACCAAAATTGACATGTTTTCAATAGAATAGTATATTTATAACAAGTATCACTCATAAACCTATCGCGACCTTCCCGCTACTAGGTGATAGCTATAAATAAAATTAATAACCCAACTTCCACTATTCACCTTTTAAAGCTACAATTTTAACGCAATTTACTTTTAGAAAATACACAGATATTCTATGGTACATTATGGAATACTATAGAACCTTTTTATGAAGATTGGTTTAGAAACACGTGTTTGCGGCACCAGCGCAAATTGGAAGAATATCTGTATGCATGTACACACGCATTTATGCGGCTCTGCTTCGTATTTATCAACACTTATAATTGCGATTGTATTGTTTTCTGTATAACTATGTTAACTGTTTTTCTTTCTCACTTTTACTCGATTATTAGTGTGGTTGTTGAGTGGAGGCAGTGGCAAGTAGTACGGTTATTTGCGAGTTCGAACCCTGCCAAGGGAAGTTACTTTTGTTTATACCCCGAACCCACAGAAAATGGGTAAAAACGGTATATTGTATTCGTGCAAAATGTTAATGTATGTAATCGGTAAAAGAAAACTTTTCTGACCCCATAAAGTATTTATATACATGAGCAGCATCAGCAGCAGAGTCAATCTAGCCATGTCCGTCTCTCTGTCTGTCTGCCTGTCCGTCCGCCGTATATATGAACGCGACGATCTTAGTAACTATAAGAGCCAGTGACTTGAAATTTTAGCTGTAGTTCCTCTTAGTACATGCGCAGATTGAGTGTTTTGCCGATCATCGATAATTTCTTCCGTTTCCAAGCAATCGATACAAATCGATATCGAAATCCTGTTTTTTGAGTAAATTAGGATCATAATGAGAGCTAGATCCACCAAATTGACATGTTTTCAATAGAATAGTTTATTTATATTAAGTATCATTCATATACCTATCGCGACCTTCCCGCTACTACCTGATAACTATAAATCAAGTTAATACCCCAACTTCCATTGCTCACCAATTAAAACTATAATTTGAATACAATTTTCTTTTAGAGAATTCACAGATGTTCTATGCAGGATACTGAGGAATACTATAGAACATTTCATGAAAATCGGTTAAGAAACACGTGTTTGCGGCACCAGCGCAAATTCGAAGAATATCTGTATGCATGTACACAAAACACATTTATGCGGCTCTGCTTCATATTTATCAACATTTATAATTGCGATTGAATTGTTTTCTGTATAACTATGTTAATTGTTTTTCTCTCTCACTAATACTCGATTATTATTGTTGACTGAAGGCGGTGGCAAGTGGTACGGACCCTGCCAAGGGAAGTTATTTTTGTTTATACCCTGAACCCACAGAAAATGGGTAAAAGGGTATATTGTATTTGTGGAAAATGTAAATGTATGTTATAGGTAGAAGGAAGCTTTTTCGACCCCATAAAGTATTTATATACATGAGCAACATCAGCAGCCGAATCAATCCAGCCATGTCCGTCTGTCTGTCTATGAACGCAACGATCTTAGTAACTAAAAGAGCTAGAGACTTGAAATTTTAGCTGTAGAACCTCTTAGTACATGCGCAGATTGAGTGTTTTTCCGATCAATTTATGACCGAGAAAAGTCACCTCATGCATAAAAAATGAACATTTTTCTGGATGAAACTTTAGATTGTATTTCCTACGTTTCTCAATCTAGCCATGTTCGTATTTTCATCCGTCCGTACGTATGAACGCAAGATCTTAGTAACTATAAGATCTTAAGACGTGAAATTTTAGCTGTAGATCCTCTTAGTACATGCGCAGATCGAGTTTGTTTCCGAAAATAGATAATTTCCTCCGTTTCCAAGCAATCGATAGAAATCGATATCGAAATACTGTTTATTGAGTAAATTTGGTATATAATAAGAGCTTGATCCACCAAAATGTACATGTTAAGAATACAATAGTAATATACTATTCTAATATAATATCAAGTATCATTCATATATCTATCGCTACCTTCCCGCTACTAACTGATAGCTATAAATTAAGTTAATAACCCACCTTCCATTGATCGCCAATTAAAGCTAGAATGTTAATGCAATTTGCTTTTAGACAATACACACATATTCTATGCTACATTAAAAAAAAAATGTAAACAATTTCACGAATATGGGTTAAGAAACACGTGTTTGCGGCACCAGCGAAAATTCGAAGAATATCTATATGCATGTACACACACACATTTATGCGCGTCTTCTTCGTAGTTATCAACAGCCCTATAATTGCGATTGTATTGTTGTCCCTATTACTATGTGGCGGTGGTGGCAAGTGGTACGGTTAATTGCGAGCTCGAACCCTGCCAAGGGAACTTATTTATTTTATACCTTAAATCCATTGAAAATGGATAAAAAGGATATATTAAATTTGTGCAAAACGTACATGTATGTAACAAGTAGAAGGCTTTTCTGATCCCATAAAGTATATATATTCTTGATCAGCATGAACAGCCGAGTCAATCTAGTCAATGTCCGTCTATTCGTCCATCCGTATGTATGAACGCAAGATCTTAGTAACTATAAGAGCTAGAAACATGAAATTTAAGCTGTAGATCCTCTTTTTACATGAGTAGATAAAGATTATAGATAACTTCCTCCGTTTCCAAGCAATCGATACAAATCGATTTCGATACCCTGAACCCATTGCAAATGGATAAAATGGGTATATGGTAATTCTGCAAAATGTAAATGTATGTAACAGGTAGAAGGAAGCTTTTCCGAACCCATGAAGTATATTTATTCTTTATCAGCATCAATAGCCGAGTTAATCTAGCCATATCCGTCTCCTTCTCCGTCTATTCGTCAATCCGTATGTATGAACGCAAGATCTTAGTCACTATAAGAGCTAAAGAAGTGAAATGTTAGCTGTAGATCCTCTTATTACATGCGTAGATCAAGTTTGTTTCCGATAATCGATAACTTCCTCCGTTTTCAAGCAATCGATAAAAATCGATATCGATACCCTGAACCCATTGAAAATTGATAAAATGGGTATATTGTAATTCCTCAAAATGTAAATGTAAATGTATGTGACAGGTCGAAGGAAGGTTTTCCGACCCCATAAAGTTATATATTCTTGTTCAGCATCAATAGCCGAGTTAATCTAGCCATATTCGTTTGTCTGCCGTCTGTCCGTCCGTTCATTCGTAAGTATGAACGCAAGGATCTTTGTAACTTTAAGAACTAGAGACGTGAAATTTTAGCTGTAGATCCTCTTAGTACATGCGTAGATCGAGTTTGTTTCCGATAATCGATAACGTCCTCCGTTTCCAAGCAATCGATAGAAATCGATATCAAAATCCTGTTTATTAAGTAAATTTAGTAAATAATAAGAGCTAGATCCACCAAAATGTACATATTATGAAGAGAATAATGTATTTATATCAAGTATCATTCATATACCTATCGCGACCTTCCCGCTACTACCTGATAGCTATAAATCAAAATAATAACCCAACTTCCATTATTCACCATTTAAAGCTACAATTTTGATGCAATTTTCGTTTAGAGAATACACAGATATTCTATGCTATATTAAGGAATAATGTAAAAAAATTCACGAAGATCGGTTAAGAAACACGTGTTTGCGGCACCAGCGCAAATTCGAAGAATACTTGTATGCATGTACCCACACACATATATGCGGCTCTACTTCGTATTTATCAACAGCACTATACTTGCGATTGTATAGTTTTCTGTATCACTATGTTAATTGGTTTTTTGCTCACTAATACTCCATTATTAGTGTTGTTGTTGAGTGGAGGCGGGGGCAAGTGGTACGGTTAGTTGCGAGCTAAAACACTGCCAAGGGAACTTATATATTTTATACCCTGGACCCTTGAAATTGGATAAAATAGGTATATTGTATTTGTGCAAAATGTAAATGTGTGTATTCTACCTGTTACACACATTAACATTTTGCACAAATACAATAGCTTTTCCGACCCCATAAAGTATGATCATTCTTGATCAGCAACAAAAGCCGAGTAAATCTAGCCATGTCCGTCTGTCCTTCCGTCCATCCGTTCGTATGATCGCAAGGATCTTAGTAACTATGAGAGCTAAAGACGTGTAATTTCGTTTGAGTTAATTTCCGATAATCGATAACTTCCTCCGTTTCCACGCAATCGATAAAATCGATATCGATACCCTGCAACCATTGAAAATGAATAAAATGGGTATATTGTATTGATGCAATATGTAAATGAATGTAACATGTAGAAGGCAGCTTATCCAACCCCATAAATTGATAAGCATAAACAGCCGAGTCAATCTAGCCATGTTCGTCTTTTCGTCCGCCGGTACGTATGAACGCAAGATCTTAGTAACTATAAGAGCTTGGTACATGCGTAGGTCGAGTTTGTTTCTGAAAATCGATAATTTCCTCCGTTTCCAAGCAATCGATAGAAATCGAAATCGAAATCCTGTTTATTGAGTAAATTTGGTATATAATAAGATTTAGATCCACCAAAATGTACATGTTAAGAATAGAATAGTATATTTATATCAAGTATCATTCATATATCTATCGCTACCTTCCCTCTACTAACTGATAGCTATAAATCAAGTTAATAACCCAACTTCCATTTATCGCCAATTAAAGCTTATATGTAAATGCAATTTACTTTTAGAGCAAACACACATACTCTACGCTACATTAAAAAATACTGTAGAAAATCGGTTAAGAAACACGTGTTTGTGGCACCAGCGCAAATTCAAAAAATATCTGTATGCATGTACACACACATTAATGCGCGTATGCTTCGTATTTATTAACAGCATTATAATTGCGATTGTATTGCTCCGTATTACTATGTAGCGGCGGTGGCAAGTGGTACGGTTAATTGCGAGCTCGAGCCCTGCCAAGGGAACTTATTTATTTTATACCCACTACCCATTGAAAATGGATAAAAAGGGTATATTATATTTGTACAAAACGTTAATGTATGTAACACGTAGAAGTAGGCTTTTCTGACCCCATAAAGTATATGTTTTCTTGATCAGCATCAATTGCCGAGTCAATCTAGCCATGTCCGTCTGACCGTCTGTCCGTCCGTCCGTCCGTCCGTATGTATGTACGCAAGATCTTACTAACTTTAAGCGCTACAAACCTGAAATGTTAGCTGTAGATCCTCTTAGTACATGCGTAGATCGAGTTTGTTTCCGATAATCGATAACTTCCTCCGTTTCCAAGCAATCGATCCAAATCAATATCGAAATCCTATTTATTGAGTAAATTTGGTAAATAATAAGAGCTAAATCCACCAAAATTTACATGTTTACAATAGAATAGTATATATATGAAGTATCATTCATAAACCTAACGCTAACTTCCCGCTACTAACTGATATAAATAACAGTTAATAACCCAACTTCCGCTAATCACCAATTAAAGCTAAAATTTTAATGTAGTTAACTTTTAGAGAATACACAGATATTCTATGCTACGTTAAGGAATACTGTAGAACCTTTCACGGAGATCGGTTAAGAAAAACGTGTTCGCGGCACAAGCGGAAATTCGAAGAATATCTGCTTGCGTGTACACACACACATTTATGCGCGTCTGCTTGGTATTTATCAACAGCATTATAATTGCGATTTTATTGTTGTTCGTATTACTATGTGGCGGCGGCGGCAAGTGGTAAGGTTAGTAGCGAGCTCGATCTGTGCCAAGGGGACTTATTTATTTTATACTCTTAACCCATTGAAAATGGACAAAAAGGTTATATTATATATGTGCAAAACCTGAATGTATGTAACAAGTAGAAGAAGGCTTTTCTGACCCCATAAAGTATATATATTCTTGATCAGCATCAACAGCCGACTCAATCTAGCCATGTCCGTCTGACCGTTTGTCCGTCCGCCCGTCCGTATGTATGAACGCAAGATCTGAGTAACTGTAAGAGCTAAAGACGTGAAATTTTAGCAGCAGATCCTCTTAGTACATGCGTAGATCGAGTTTCTTTCCGATAATCGATAACTTCCTCCGTTTCCAAGCAATCGATACAAATCCATATCGATACCCTGAACCCATTGCATATGGATAAAATGGGTATTATGTAATTCTGCAAAATGTAAATGTATGTGACAGGTAGCAGGAAGCTTTTCCCACCCCATAAGGTATATATATTCTTGATCAGCATCAAAAGCCGAGTCAATCTAGCCATATCCGTCTGTCTGTCCGTCTATTCGTCAATCCGTAAGTATGAACGCAAGGATCTTAGTAACTAAAAGAGCTAGAGACGTGAAATTTTAGCTGTAGATCCTCTTAGTACATGCGTAGATCGAGTGTGTTTCCGATAATCGTTAACTTCCTCCGTTTTCAAGCAATCGATACAAATCGATATCGAAATCCTGTTTATTGAATAAATTTGGTAATTAAGAAGAGCTAGATCCACCAAAATTGACAAGTTTACAATAGAATAATGTTTTTATATTAAGTATGATTCTTGTACCTATCGCTACCTTCTCGCTACTAACTGATAGCTATAAATCAATTTAATAACCCAATTTCCATTGATCACCAATTAAAGCTAAAATTTCAATGTAATTAACTTTTAGAGAATACACAGATATTCTATGCTACGTTAAGGAATACTGTAGAACCTTTCACGGAGATCGGTTAAGAAACACGTGTTCGCGGCACAAGCGGATATTCGAAGAATATCTGTTTGCGTGTACACACACACATTTATGCGCGTCTGCTTTGTATTTATCAACAGCATTATAATTGCGATTGTATTGTTGTCCGTATTACTATGTGGCGGCGGCGGCAAGTGGTACGGTTAGTAGCGAGCTCGATCTTTGCCAAGGGGACTTATTTATTTTATACTCTTAACCCATTGAAAATGGACAAAAAGGCTATACATATATATGTGCAAAACGTAAATGTATGTAACAAGTAGAAGAAGGCTTTTCTGACCCCATAAAGTATATACATTCTTGATCAGCATCAACAGCCGACTCAATCTAGCCATGTCCGTCTGACCGTTTGTCCGTCCGCCCGTCCGTATGTATGAACGCAAGATCTGAGTAACTATAAGAGCTAGAGACGTGAAATTTTAGCAGTAGATCCTCTTAGTACATGCGTAGATCGAGTTTCTCTCCGATAATCGATAACTTCCTCCGTTTCCAAGCAATCGATACAAATCCATATCGATACCCTTAACCCATTGAAAATGGATAAAATGGGTATAATGTAATTCTGCAAAATGTAAATGTATGTAGCAAGTAGAAGGCTTTTCTGACCCCATAAAGTATATATATTCTTGATCAGCATCAATAGCGCAGTCAATCTAGCCATGACCGATGGACCGTTTGTGCGTCCGCCGGTCCGTATGTATGAACGCAAGATCTGAGTAACTATAAGAGCTAGAGACGTGAAATCTTAGCAGTAGATCCTCTTAGTACATGCGTAGATCGAGTTTGTTTCCGATAATCGATACCTTCCTCCGTTTCCAAGCAATCGACACAAATTGATATCAAAATCTGTTTTATTGAATAAATTTGGTAATTAATAAGAGCTGGATTCACCAAAATATACATGTTCACAATAGAATAGTGTATTTATATCAAGTATCTTTCTTATACCTATCGCTACCTTCACGATACTATTTGATAGCTATAAATCAAGTTAATAACCCAACTTCCATTGATCACCAATCAAAGCTAAAATTTCAATGTAATTAACTTTTAGGGAATACACAGGTATTTTATGCTACATTAAGAAATACTGTAGAAAATTTCACGAAGATCGGTTAAGAAACACGTGTTTGCGGCACCAGCGAATATTCGAAGAATATCTGTATGCGCGTCTGCTTCGTATTTATCAACAGAATTATAATTGCGATTGTATTGTTGTCCGTATTACTATGTGGCAGCGGCGCCAGGTGGTACGGTTAGTAGCGAGCTCGAACTTTGCCAAGGGAACTTATTTATTTTATGCCCTAAACCCATTGAAAATGGATAAAAAGGGTATATATATGTGTATATGTGCAAAACGTAAGTGTATGTAACAGGTAGAAGAAGGCTTTTCTGACCCTATAAAGTATATAAATTCTCGATCAGCATCAATAGCCGGGTCTATCTAGCCATGTCCGTCTGACCTCCGGCACCTTCGCTGCTCCCAAATAAATAAAAAGATTATTCAAAAATTAAATCATTCTCAACAACTGGTACAGTAGATATTCAATATATATTCAATATATACTACATCTCCCTCCTTTTGAAAAATAACGTAATATTATATTATGAAGTTAGTTTATAAGTATACTTTGTTTAAAAGAATAATTTTTAATTAACAAAGGAAAATTTTCCTACGATTTTTTAAAATTTTTTTTTTTTAATAAATATATATATATATATTTATATATATATATGCCAAGAAAATAAAATTACAAATAATATTCGTACGTAAAGAAGACATTTTTTGTTTTTTTCTTAGAATGGCTATACTAAATACAATTATGAAATAAACATTTTTAACCTATCCTTATGAACTGTTTTTTGTTTTTATTATTCGTTATTATAAAGTTATTTCTATCTCCTATTTCCGTTACTTTATAGGGACCAGTATATTTATAATCTAGCTTGTGACCTGTTACATTTCTTTATAAGATTTTATCACCTATTGATATATCTATGTTGTTTGTTTTCTGATCATATTGTGAGGCGGCTAATGAGCCCAGCCACCCCACAGTTTTCACGGCAAGGAGCCGTCATCCCTTTGGCCAAATTCAGCAAGGAGCCGCTGGCGGGACAACGTATTAATTTTCTTTAGTTATAAGTATTAATTATATTAGGTTAAGATCTTAGTGAAATAAGAGGCAAGGAGCCATCAGTAATATAAGCAGTTCGATTAGTAGCAAAGAGGCAAGGAGCCGCGAATATTATAATTGATTTAAATAGTAAGTTTGAATTTAACCGCCGGCCGCCGCTGCAACCGTGCGTTGTCGATCGGTTGCTCAACACCGTCTTTGAGAGCGCAACTTCAATTCGGCGGCGAAGAGCGAAAGCTCCAAGGCGAAATTGCGAAAGCTCGCGGCGAAGTTGAGCAGCCGAAGCGAGCGCATGGCTTGCCGGCGAGCGTGCCGGCACTTGGGATTGAATGTTAAGGGTGAGTAGAAGTGCTGCGCGAGATAAACGAAATCATAGATGGTATAGTGGAGCGCTAGGGCTCCAGAAAACAGTGCGGCAGGGTTTAGCTTAGGATTTACGATAAGGTCGGAATGAATAATAGTGAATAAAGTGCCAACGTTGTAATTATCTAGAAAGTATTGGATTATTCCCTGTTTCCTGGTAACCCGGCTTACCTTAACATCGGAACTAACCGGTGTTCGACCTAACCTCGAACGAGGGGCATGCGATACGAGGTTGTGGCTCCGGGGTGGGCATTGCCGGTTGGTGTCTAGGTAGTGGAGTTGGTGCGAGGCCACGGCCCGCTAGTGTGGTTGGTGCGAGGCCACGGCCCGCTAGCTTAATGGTACGAGGCCACGGCCCGCTAGCATAGTGGTACGAGGCCACGGCCCGGCAGAGAGATAGGGTGTTTAGGTAGTGGAGTTGGTGCGACGCCACGGCCCGCTAGTGTGGTTAGAGCGAGGCCACGGCCCACTAGCATAGATGGTACGAGGCCACGGCCCGATGGTGTAGGTGTGTAGAGGTAGATCTGGGATTCGTTTGGTTAGGATACTCACCCCCCTCCCCCCACCCCCCCTTTAAGCCCTATCTCCCAGCGAAATTTTAAATAACTTGTAACTCGCTAGACCTGGTAAGACTGAGAATTATACCCCGGCCGGAAGCTTCCTTACAATATAGTATCTTATTTTTTTTTTAGTTTCTTCTATCGTTATTCATTTTGTATGCTACTTCTAGTTTATATTTACTTTCCTTAGCATAGTCATCTATATTATATATGGTTTCTATATTATCTATACTATTAAATTGTTTTGGTAAATTTTTTGTTTTACCAAATACTAACTCATATGGGCAATAATTATGTGCCATTGAGGGGGTCGTGTTGAAGCAGAAAACGAAATATTGAAGCCATACGTCAATCAGCTTTATCAACCGATATATATGAGCGTATGTATTCATTAAAAGATCGATGACTACGTTCTTCTGTTCCAACTGTCTGGTGGTGGTGTGCCGTAGATGTTATATTTTAAATTTTTAGGTATTTGCATAAATCGTTTATAATTGACCTGTTCCCATGTCTGTAATGAACGTCTTCATTAGACCGTACTTCAGAATAAATGATTCAAAAATTGCTTTAGCGACTGTGTTCGCGTTCTTATATGGAACTGGTATGGCAACTAAATATTTAGTTAGATCACATATTAGAGTGACTGCATATTCATTGTCATTTTCTGATTTTGGTAGTGGGCCAATCAATAGTGTCTACTATCACTCTGTCGCCAGCATTTATTGGCGAATCAGTTATTATTAATGGAGTCTTATTGTGCATGGTTATTTTAGCTTTTTGGCATTTTTGACATTTTCGTATGTACTCAGTAATATCTCGAGACATACCTTTCCAAAACTAATGTCTTTTGACCTTGGCCAAAGTTTTTGCAATGCCGCTATGACCTCCTTGTATTGGATCGTCATGGAATTTAGACAGTATAGCTTCTTTCTCTTTTTGTTTTTCTATAAGGGTCACCGGGTTGAGTAGCGCTACTCTTAATGTATTCAATATCTTATTACCCATTTGTTTGAAATTATCTATTGAAACATGTTCAAAGATATTTTCCCACGGAGCCATTTTGAGTTGGCTGATTTTGTTTATACTGGCTTGCGTTTCAAGCCTTTGGAAAAATTGACCTAAGTCTAGGATTCAATTGCTATATAAATCGCTAACATCGTATCTTGCAGTAATTTTTTAAATAAACATAGAGTATCTTTTATATGCAAGGTCACTACTTTACGTACTTCGTCATTGTTTATGACTTCATATACGTTGGGCTTAGAAGCTTTCTCTATAGATTGCGTAGGCAATTCTATTTCTTTGTTATCCGCGCGGATTTTCTGTCTATTTTGATATCTAGTAGTGACTTTCATTATATTTCCAGTAATGTTTTGTAGATCTTTAATGGTTATTCTTGATAACGCATCAGCTACATAATTGTCTTTCTAGCCTCATATGTGTCAGTTTAGAACTCGGATTGATCATTGAAAATAAATATATTAATGGTCTGTGATCTGTTTTGATTGTAAAGTGTTTTCCATTAATATATGGTCGGAAATGTAATATTGCCCAATGAATTGCAGCTAATTCCTGCTCAGTTGTACACATATTACTTTCTCCCTTAGTGAAAGCTCTTGATGCGTATGCAATGGGAATTTGGACTCCGTTAATGGTTTTGAGTTAACCTTGTTATTTGCCGTAAATATTCGGTGAAATTTTTTATGAAACGTCTATAATAATTGCAAAAGGCTATGAAACGTCTAGCGATGACCTCATTGTGCGGCTTAGAGTAATTCATAATGACATCATATTTCTTGTCGTCCGGAAGTATTCCTGTATCTATGCATTTATGACCGAGAAAAGTCACCTCATGCATAAAAAATGAACATTTTTCTGGATGAAACTTTAGATTGTATTTCCTACGTTTCTCAAAAACGTCTGTTAAGTTTTTAAGCATATTTTTTTTGAAACAACCTATAATCTAGTCATCCATATAAAGGAATGCTTGTGAAGGTTCTAATCCAGAGAATGATATAGTCATCATTCTCTGAAATGAATTAGGCGCTATTTTTAGTCCGAAAGGTAATCGTGTGAAGCGATACGAGCCATTGCTGGTTGGAAATGACCTTATATCTCTTGAAGTTTTTTCGAGTTCAATTTGATGAAATCCTGACATTAAGTCAAGACATGAATAATATTTTGCTCGTCCAAGTTGATCCAAAATATCATCAATTCTTGGGAGTGGAAATTTGTCGGACAGTAATTTTTTATTAATTTGACGATAGTCAATCACTAATCGCCATTTCTTTTGTTCTGAACCTGGAGATGGTTTTTTGGGGACAACTAATAATGGGCTATTGTATTCAGTACAGATGGTTCAACAATCCCGTCGGTAATTAATTTTCCGACTTGTTTCTGTATTTCGCTCATCTGACTGTGTGGGTTTCTGTAATTTTTTATATACACTGGTTTATCATCTTTTAATCTAAATTTTTGTTTAAAAAAATTATTTGTGCTTATTGGTTCGGTTTCCAATCCGAATATATCATTATATTGGGTGCATAAGCTTGAAATCTGTGATTTGAATTGTGGAGGAAAGTTTTTTGTTGAGTTGAGATATTACAGACTTATCTCTATTTTCAAGCGTTTTTAGATGTTGCTATGGTACTTGCTATGTAAATACCATGCTTAATTTCTTGATTTGGAATCAATACACTGTCTTCTTTTTAAATTATTTGGATTTTTCTAATAACTTGGGATTTTGTTGGCAGAAGTATTGAGTTGTTGCCAGTACTGTATATTATTGAAACATAAATTGGAAATTTTAAGTTATAAGGTCTAATTATAAGCCAATCTTCAGATTGCTCGAAGTCTAATTGACAGTTATTATACCCTTGCAGAGGGTATTATAATTTTGTCGTGAAATGTGTAACGCATGGAAGGAGACATCTCCGACCCCATAAAATATATATATTCTTAATCAGCATCAACAGCCGAGTCGATAAAGCCATGTCCGTCTGTCCGTCTGTCTGTTTCTATACGAACCAGTCCCTCAGTTTTATAGCTATCTTAACGAAACTTTGCAGAACTCCCTCTTTCTGTTGCACGCAGCACATATGTGAAAGCCAGCTGAATCGGATCACTATATCATATAGCTGCCATAGGAACGATCGGTCGAAAATTAAGTTTTTGTATGAAAAAACATTTTGTTTTTCAAGATATCTTCACCAAACTCGGCACTTATTAGTTTTACTTTACTCCTCATATATATGCAATATCATATTAAGATCGGACCACTATATCATATAGCTGCCATAGGAATGATCGGTCGAAAATTAAGTTGTATGAAAAAACATTTTGTTTATCAAGATATCTTGACCAAACTCGGCATTTACTATTTTCCCGGTACTTCTTAGATAGGGGCAAAGCACTATGACCATTATGAAAAGGTTGGGTCTGCAAGGGTATTAGATCTTTGGCGTGCCGAAAATAGCCCTTCTTTCTCGTATTTTTTAATAAAATCGATTCCTAATATGCCATCACAAGGAATAGCGAATTGTAAATCCACGATATGAAAATCGTGTTGGATTATGTACTTAGTGGTCTGTATCTCAATAGAAGTTAGCCCCTTGGATTTGGTTACGTCTTGACTTATTCTTTTTATTTCTTTAATATAATTATCTTGTATGTCATGAAACACGTCAGAATTTTCTTTAACTATTGAAATGTCTGCACCTGTGTCTACTAAAAAGACAAGAATGATACAAACATATTCTTACAGAGATTAATGGTACGAACCTTTGCATTTTCTATTGTTGAATATCGTAGGGTTTTGCGAGTTTTCCGATGTATTATAGGTTACTCTGCCATTACTTGGGTTATTAGAGTTGTGGCTTCGACCCGAGTTGCCACGGCCCATTGGGTTTCCTCTTTATTGGCCTCGTCCATTATTGTATTGGGTGCTATTGTTGTAATTATTGTTGCGACTGCGAAAGTTACCTCTATGATTTCCACGTCCGCGGTTTCCGCCGCGTTGTGGGTAATTTTTGTAATATAGGACAGTGTTTGACTGTCCGGTTGCTTCTGTGCAACTATTTACAAATTTTGATACGGCATCATTCATAGTATTGAAGGTACCAGCTTGCATGATAAGTTTTACCTTATCGATTGTGCAATTTTTAGTTATTGCTTTGACTGCATACTGAGTGGAATAACTTCTGGCTAACTCTAGGTAAGCCGTCTGTTATAGATGCACCTTCTAACGTTTTTGTCAACTGCTCGACCTCTAGTATGTACTGGCTAGCAGTTTTATTGCGTTGCTGTAGGTTCATCAGTTTTGCTGACAATACTTCTACAGTTTCACCTTTGACGATGCTTTTTAATCTGGAAATGACTTCAGTTATTGTTGTTTCATTTCCGACTAGATTTCTGGCGACACCTTTTAGACTTGATTTTATTTTAGAAACTGCTAATTGTTCGTGTTCGCCTTTTATTAATTCTAATATTCGTAATGCATCAATAAAACTTGTTAAGTTTTCAGCTTTACCATCAAAAATTGGTATAGGCTTGGATGCTGTATTAATAAAATCAATATTAGTTTGCGCCATTGTGATATTGCTTCTTAATTTATTCTCTATTATGCCTGTAGCAGTATCAGAATCTGTAGAATTATCCAGATCTGACATCAAATCAGCTGGAATGGTAAGATTATTTAAATCTTGCTCTTCTCTTTTAGGGCTCTTCTGACTCTATTTGGTCAGTGTCAGTTGGTTCTGTTGATTCCGGTTCATCACCAGTTTCAACTGTTAGAGAAGTGTTAAGTATGGTCGGTACTGATATATCTAAATTGAAGTTTAGTTTAATTGATATTAAATTAGATGGTAGCCTAATTAAAAATTTTGATACTTGGGACCAATGATCTTGATTTAATTTTTCTCTCTGGCCATGTATTAGTATACGTGCTTTATTAAAGCATTCTACTAGTATTTCTACATGTTTCTTAATAGTATCTTTTTGAATTTGCCTGTTTTGTGTAAGTGACTTATATGATTTATCAAATCAATTTTTGTGTTATTTATTTCTTTATATAATTCATTCCATTCCATTATATTATGAATATGAAGTCTTTCTTTAAAATGAGAGTAAACTGTTGTTCTAATTGTCTTTAGTGTAGTCATATTAATACATATATAGTGACATATCCATAGTCGGACTCACCCTTTAAAATAACTTAGCACATAAGCATAAGCACAATTATAAACATTTCTAATATTGTAAACAAAGAGCCTGGTGATAACATCGACATTGGTCAAGATCAAACTGTCCCCCTTTGGTAGACATAAACAATTCACCCTAAATATCACGCCACTGTCAATGTTCCCATCAGAGCACTATCCCACGCATAATTGCTGACGCAGCTCAAACTTCACTCAATTTTGACTCAAACTCTCTCAAAGCGAAGTTTGCTAAGCGACCGCAACAGTTAGATAAATTAGTTCATATTCGGGAAGCAAATCTGAATGTACTCAACAAAAGTAGCCGTTAAGTGAAAATAATAAATTGAAATATATTTTTTTATAGTAACCTAACGTGTAAAACTTAATTGGCGCAGCCGGTAGGATACGTCGGGAAAAAGTAAAGATCGCTAAAGGATAATTAATTCCCAGATCTATCGCACAATCGCGACCGAAAATACGTATCCGCACAAGAACCTTCGGGTCACTAGTAGCTTAATATTATTGACCCTTTGGGCAATAAAGCTACTACAGTTAATAACGACTGGATTTGCATATCGTTTGATCCCTGCAATACGTTATTACTGAGTCTTTTTAAGACACACACACAAAAAAAAAAAAAAACATTTAAACAATAATCCATCACAAACTTTAACCTAAAATAAAAGTGCAAAATCAAAGAACAATAAAGTTCAAACTTACAAACTCAAAACTATTCAAAAACAAAGATTACACCAAGATGACCATGGAATTATCAGAACAACACCTCAACCAGGCCCTTTCACAACTTAGACGGATGCCAAGCTTTGACGGATCAACGGATCAACTAAACGCCTTCATTAAAAGGATAGATTACATCCCACACCTGTATCCAACCCGAGATGTAAGACAATATAGCATCTTATACGGAGCCATCGAATTGCAAGTCACAGGAGATGCTCAGAGAATATCACAAAGGACAGCAGCCAACACTTGGCAGGAGCTGAGAAACGCATTGATTGAAGAATACAAAGTGCATACACCATTTGAAGAACTCCTTCTACGCTTATACAACACGAATTACCAAGGAAACGTCCGTAAGTTCATCGAGGAGCTCGAGAATAAATCTTTTGTTATATTAAATAAGTTAGCACTAGAAAATATACCTAGCAATACAACCCTTTATACAAATGCTATGAATAACACAATCAAAGATGTTATTACAAAAAAATTACCAGATAGGCTTTTCATGATGTTAGCCAGACACGACATTACGTCGACACAAAAACTAAAGCAAGTAGCTCAAAGAGAGGGATTATATAAAAATAGCGTTACTGAAAAACCTAAAAATAATAATGTTCAGGGAAATCCAAATAACAATCGTAGGAACATGGGAAATTATCAGCAAAATGCTAACCCAACCACCATTTCAAGTGGTTATTCCAACACGAATCAGAGTTATCACGCACAAAATAAACAGCACAATAAGTCCGAAGACAATCAGAAAGCTCACCACGAGTTCCAACAGAAATTAAGTCAAGGTAGATACCAAAATCCCTTAAACTACCAAAATCAGTCCCATTCACGCTTGAATGCACCAAACCCTCCGACTAAACGTCAAAGAGATAGTAACAGTGGGCAGATGAAAATGGATACATCCGAAAATTTTCATCAGCAAGCCTCGGACCAAACAGAAGATATCCATTCATAAAATTGATTTTAAATGACGAATTTCTAAAATGTGTCATTGACACAGGTTCAACCATAAATCTAATGAAAACAAACCGCTTAAATTTTCCATAAATGGTGTAATTGAATTAAAACAAAGTATACGATTAGGAGCAAGCAAAATTTGTTCGAGCAAACAAAAATTCTATATTCACGACTTCTCAGAGCATTATGATGTTCTGATTGGGAGAGAATACCTTGAAGCATGTCAAGCAAAAATAGACTTTGCACAAGGATCCGTAACCTTAGGAGAATTTAACTTTTGTTTTAGATATAATGACGAAGAGGTCGAAGAGGACATGACCGCACAAGAGTGCCTTGATCCACCCTCAACAGAGGACAGACCATTTACCTTCGCTATTAATAACAAATTAATAGAAAACAATGAGTTTAGGCTGGAGCACCTAAACTCAGAAGAAAAAGAAAAAATAAAAAAAGTTTAACACGAATTTCGTGATATCCAGTACCATGAAGGTGACAATTTGACTTTCACTAGTACAATTAAACACAAAATTCTAACAAAACATGAGGACCCAATTTACAAGCGTCCATACAAATATCCTCAAATATACGATGAGGAAGTAAATAAACAAATAAGCGATTTGATAAAACAAAATATCATACGTAAATCCAAATCCCCTTACTGCTCACCAGTAATAATCGTTCCAAAGAAAAACGAAAGCAAAAGTTCCGGTTAGTCATAGATTACCGCAATCTCAATGAACTAACTATTAATGATAAATACCCTATCCCGATCATGGATGAAATATTAGACAAACTTGGAAAATGTCAATATTTCACAACCATTGATCTAGCCAAAGGCTTCCACCAAATCCAAATGGATCCTGGTTCAATACCCAAGACCGCATTTTCGACTAAACATGGCCATTACGAGTACACTCGCATGCCATTTGGTCTTAAGAATGCACCTGCAACGTTCCAACGTTGTATGAACAATCTCTTAGAAGATTTAATTTTTAAGGATTGTCTGGTCTACTTAGACGACATTATTATTTTTTCCACTTCATTGGAGGAACACATTTTGTCGCTACAAAAGGTATTTAAGAAGCTTAGAGAAGCTAACTTAAAACTACAGTTGGATAAATGCGAGTTTATGAGAAAAGAAACTGAATTTCTCGGTCACATCATCACAACTGAGGGTATAAAACCAAATCCCAACAAGATACAAGCAATTGTCAAATTCCCAATTCCAAAAACCCCAAAAGAAATTAAATCATTTCTAGGATTATGTGGTTTCTATAGGAAATTTATACCAAATTTCGCTAATATAGTAAAACCATTAACACTTAAATTAAAAAAGGAGCAAAAATCAATATAAAAGACAGAGATTACGAACTAGCGTTTGAAAAGCTAAAAGTACTCATAACATCCGACCCAATTTTAATATACCCTAACTTCGAAAAACCATTTTCATTAACTACAGACGCGAGTAATATGGCAATAGGGGCCGTCCTTTCGCAAGAGCATAAGCCTATATGCTATGCAAGTAGAACTCTCAACGAGCATGAGTTAAATTATTCAACGATTGAAAAAGAATTATTAGCAATCGTTTGGGCCACTAAATACTTTAGGTCCTATCTCTTTGGTCGACAATTTCAAATCCTTAGTGATCACAGACCACTCGTCTGGTTAAATAATATGAAAGAACCTAACATGAAATTACAAAGGTGGAAAATCAAGCTAAATGAGTTTGATTTCCAAATTAAATACGTCCCAGGAAAAGAAAATTATGTGGCAGATGCTCTGTCCAGAATTCAATTAAACGAAAACTTCTTAGGCGAAGATACAATTAGCACAAGAGCAACAATACATAGTGCTCAAGAAGACAACAGTAACCATTTACAAATCACAGAAAGACCACTTAATTATTATAATCGACAAATAGAATTTGAAAAAGGAACCGAGAACGAAACAAAAGTTACGAATTACTTTCACAAAACCAACATAAAAATTACGTACAAAGACATGACTAACACGCATGCCAAAGAATTAATAAAAGAATACTTATGCACAAAGAAAAGTGTGCTATACTTCCACAACGAAGCAGATTTTCCAATTTTTCAAGAAGCCTACTTAGAAATAATAAGTCCGAATAATTCAACAAAGGCAATGAAAACTAGTACAAAATTAATAGACCTTCAAACATACGCAGAATTCAAAGAACTAATATTAAAAAAAACACAAAGAATTATTACATCCAGGAATTGAAAAAACTATCAATTGGTTCAAAGAAACCCACTATTTCCCAGATTATCAAAATTTAATTCAAAATCTAATAAATGAATGTGAGATTTGCAACATCGCAAAAACAGAACACAGGGATACAAAATTAACTTTCGAAATAACTCCGGAAATCGCTAATATCCGAGAAAAATATGTAATGGATTTTTACATAGTAGGAGATAAACAATTTTTATCTTGTATTGATATCTATTCAAAATTTGCATCATTAATAGAAATAAAAAGTAGAGACTGGCTAGAAACCAAACGAGCTATATTACAAGTGTTCAACCAAATGGGTAAACCCATCGAAATAAAAGCAGACAAAGACTCAGCTTTTATGTGCACAGCTTTACAATTATGGCTAAAATCAGAAGCAGTAAATATTAATATAACCACTAGTAAAAATGGTATATCCGACGTAGAACGATTTCATAAGACAGTTAACGAAAAACTAAGAATCATTAACAGCGACTCAGACGTCGAAAATAAACTTACAAAATTTGAAACTATACTCTACACGTACAATCATAAAACAAAGCACAAAACGACTAACAGAACACCAGCGGACATATTCATATACGCAGGTACACCAGAGTATGACACTCAAGCTAATAAAGAAAAACTAATAAATAACCTCAACAAAAAACGAACAAATTATGAAATTGACACTAGATACAAACACTCACCATTAGTTAAATCAAAGACTACAACCCCGTTCAAGAAAACAGGAGAACTAAGACAAATCGACGACAAACATTTTGAGGAAACTAACAGAGGCAGGAAAATAACACATTACAAAACCAAATTCAAAAAGAAAAAGAAGACTAATCAAAGCAAATATAACAATTACAGGTCAACAACAGACAGCGAAAAACATACAAGCACCAGCTTAAAGTAATTATTATAATATTACTATCAATAACCGTAAACCATATAAATGCACAGAGTATTGAAATTAATCCTATCAAAGCCCATAACGGATATCTCATATTTAAAACAGGAACCATAGACATTCCGACAGATTACGAATTCCACTGTTTAACGGTTAATATAACAAAAACCGAAGAAACTTTTAACAATTTAATTGAACAAAGTACAGAATTCAATAACCTTATACAAATCGAATACCTAGTAGAAAAATTAAACAGAGAAATAAACGGCTTAAGTCTTTCTTGAAGTCTTTCTTTAAAATGAGAGTAAACTGTTGCTCTAATTGTCTTTAGTGTAGTCATATTAATACATATATAGTGACATATCCATAGTCGGACCCACCCTTTAAAATAACTTAGCACATAAGCATAAGCACAATTATAAACATTTCTAATATTGTAAACAAAGAGCTTGGTGATAACATCGACATTGGTCAAGATCAAACTGTCCCCCTTTGGTAGACATAAACAATTCACCCTAAATATCACGCCACTGTCAATGTTCCCATCAGAGCACTATCCCACGCATAATTGCTGACGCAGCTCAAACTTCACTCAATTTTGACTCAAACTCTCTCAAAGCGAAGTTTGCTAAGCGACCGCAACAGTTAGATAAATTAGTTCATATTCGGGAAGCAAATCTGAATGTACTCAACAAAAGTAGCCGTTAAGTGAAAATAATAAATTGAAATATATTTTTTTATAGTAACCTAAACGTCCGTAAGTTCATCGAGGAGCTCGAGAATAAATCTTTTGTTATATTAAATAAGTTAGCACTAGAAAACATACCTAGCAATACAACCCTTTATACAAATGCTATGAATAACACAATCAAAGATGTTATTACAAAAAAATTACCAGATAGGCTTTTCATGATGTTAGCCAGACACGACATTACGTCGACACAAAAACTAAAGCAAGTAGCTCAAAGAGAGGGATTATATAAAAATAGCGTTACTGAAAAACCTAAAAATAATAATGTTCAGGGAAATCCAAATAACAATCGTAGGAACATGGGAAATTATCAGCAAAATGCTAACCCAACCACCATTTCAAGTGGTTATTCCAACACGAATCAGAGTTATCACGCACAAAATAAACAGCACAATAAGTCCGAAGACAATCAGAAAGCTCACCACGAGTTCCAACAGAAATTAAGTCAAGGTAGATACCAAAATCCCTTAAGCTACCAAAATCAGTCCCATTCACGCTTGAATGCACCAAACCCTCCGACTAAACGTCAAAGAGATAGTAACAGTGGGCAGATGAAAATGGATACATCCGAAAATTTTCATCAGCAAGCCTCGGACCAAACAGAAGATATCCATTCATAAAATTGATTTTAAATGACGAAGTTCTAAAATGTGTCATTGACACAGGTTCAACCATAAATCTAATGAAAACAAACCGCTTAAATTTTCCATAAATGGTGTAATTGAATTAAAACAAAGTATACGATTAGGAGCAAGCAAAATTTGTTCGAGCAAACAAAAATTCTATATTCACGACTTCTCAGAGCATTATGATGTTCTGATTGGGAGAGAATACCTTGAAGCATGTCAAGCAAAAATAGACTTTGCACAAGGATCCGTAACCTTAGGAGAATTTAACTTTTGTTTTAGATATAATGACGAAGAGGTCGAAGAGGACATGACCGCACAAGAGTGCCTTGATCCACCATCAACAGAGGACAGACCATTTACCTTCGCTATTAATAACAAATTAATAGAAAACAATGAGTTTAGGCTGGAGCACCTAAACTCAGAAGAAAAAGATAAAATAAAAAAAGTTTAACACGAATTTCGTGATATCCAGTACCATGAAGGTGACAATTTGACTTTCACTAGTACAATTAAACACAAAATTCTAACAAAACATGAGGACCCAATTTACAAGCGTCCATACAAATATCCTCAAATATACGATGAGGAAGTAAATAAACAAATAAGCGATTTGATAAAACAAAATATCATACGTAAATCCAAATCCCCTTACTGCTCACCAGTAATAATCGTTCCAAAGAAAAACGAAAGCAAAAGTTCCGGTTAGTCATAGATTACCGCAATCTCAATGAACTAACTATTAATGATAAATACCCTATCCCGATCATGGATGAAATATTAGACAAACTTGGAAAATGTCAATATTTCACAACCATTGATCTAGCCAAAGGCTTCCACCAAATCCAAATGGATCCTGGTTCAATACCCAAGACCGCATTTTCGACTAAACATGGCCATTACGAGTACACTCGCATGCCATTTGGTCTTAAGAATGCACCTGCAACGTTCCAACGTTGTATGAACAATCTCTTAGAAGATTTAATTTTTAAGGATTGTCTGGTCTACTTAGACGACATTATTATTTTTTCCACTTCATTGGAGGAACACATTTTGTCGCTACAAAAGGTATTTAAGAAGCTTAGAGAAGCTAACTTAAAACTACAGTTGGATAAATGCGAGTTTATGAGAAAAGAAACTGAATTTCTCGGTCACATCATCACAACTGAGGGTATAAAACCAAATCCCAACAAGATACAAGCAATTGTCAAATTCCCAATTCCAAAAACCCCAAAAGAAATTAAATCATTTCTAGGATTATGTGGTTTCTATAGGAAATTTATACCAAATTTCGCTAATATAGTAAAACCATTAACACTTAAATTAAAAAAGGAGCAAAAATCAATATAAAAGACAGAGATTACGAACTAGCGTTTGAAAAGCTAAAAGTACTCATAAAATCCGACCCAATTTAAATATACCCTAACTTCGAAAAACCATTTTCATTAACTACAGACGCGAGTAATATGGCAATAGGGGCCGTCCTTTCGCAAGAGCATAAGCCTATATGCTATGCAAGTAGAACTCTCAACGAGCATGAGTTAAATTATTCAACGATTGAAAAAGAATTATTAGCAATCGTTTGGGCCACTAAATACTTTAGGTCCTATCTCTTTGGTCGACAATTTCAAATCCTTAGTGATCACAGACCACTCGTCTGGTTAAATAATATGAAAGAACCTAACATGAAATTACAAAGGTGGAAAATCAAGCTAAATGAGTTTGATTTCCAAATTAAATACGTCCCAGGAAAAGAAAATTATGTGGCAGATGCTCTGTCCAGAATTCAATTAAACGAAAACTTCTTAGGCGAAGATACAATTAGCACAAGAGCAACAATACATAGTGCTCAAGAAGACAACAGTAACCATTTACAAATCACAGAAAGACCACTTAATTATTATAATCGACAAATAGAATTTGAAAAAGGAACCGAGAACGAAACAAAAGTTACGAATTACTTTCACAAAACCAACATAAAAATTACGTACAAAGACATGACTAACACGCATGCCAAAGAATTAATAAAAGAATACTTATGCACAAAGAAAAGTGTGCTATACTTCCACAACGAAGCAGATTTTCCAATTTTTCAAGAAGCCTACTTAGAAATAATAAGTCCGAATAATTCAACAAAGGCAATGAAAACTAGTACACAATTAATAGACCTTCAAACATACGCAGAATTCAAAGAACTAATATTAAAAAAAACACAAAGAATTATTACATCCAGGAATTGAAAAAACTATCAATTGGTTCAAAGAAACCCACTATTTCCCAGATTATCAAAATTTAATTCAAAATCTAATAAATGAATGTGAGATTTGCAACATCGCAAAAACAGAACACAGGGATACAAAATGAACTTTCGAAATAACTCCGGAAATCGCTAATATCCGAGAAAAATATGTAATGGATTTTTACATAGTAGGAGATAAACAATTTTTATCTTTGTTGATATCTATTCAAAATTTGCATCATTAATAGAAATAAAAAGTAGAGACTGGCTAGAAACCAAACGAGCTATATTACAAGTGTTCAACCAAATGGGTAAACCCATCGAAATAAAAGCAGACAAAGACTCAGCTTTTATGTGCACAGCTTTACAATTATGGCTAAAATCAGAAGCAGTAAATATTAATATAACCACTAGTAAAAATGGTATATCCGACGTAGAACGATTTCATAAGACAGTTAACGAAAAACTAAGAATCATTAACAGCGACTCAGACGTCGAAAATAAACTTACAAAATTTGAAACTATACTCTACACGTACAATCATAAAACAAAGCACAAAACGACTAACAGAACACCAGCGGACATATTCATATACGCAGGTACACCAGAGTATGACACTCAAGCTAATAAAGAAAAACTAATAAATAACCTCAACAAAAAACGAACAAATTATGAAATTGACACTAGATACAAACACTCACCATTAGTTAAATCAAAGACTACAACCCCGTTCAAGAAAACAGGAGAACTAAGACAAATCGACGACAAACATTTTGAGGAAACTAACAGAGGCAGGAAAATAACACATTACAAAACCAAATTCAAAAAGAAAAAGAAGACTAATCAAAGCAAATATAACAATTACAGGTCAACAACAGACAGCGAAAAACATACAAGCACCAGCTTAAACTAATTATTATAATATTACTATCAATAACCGTAAACCATATAAATGCACAGAGTATTGAAATTAATCCTATCAAAGCCCATAACGGATATCTCATATTTAAAACAGGAACCATAGACATTCCGACAGATTACGAATTCCACTGTTTAACGGTTAATATAACAAAAACCGAAGAAACTTTTAACAATTTAATTGAACAAAGTAAAGAATTCAATAACCTTATACAAATCGAATACCTAGTAGAAAAATTAAACAGAGAAATAAACGGCTTAAAAATAGCCAAACGCAGCAAAAGAGGTTTAGTTAACATAGTAGGAACAGTATATAAATACTTATTTGGAATATTAGATCAAGAAGACAAAACAGAAATTGAACAAAAAATAAGCAACTTAGCAGAAAACAGCGTTCAGGTTAACGAATTAAATTACATAAAAGAAGAAATAAACAAAGGAATAGAAATCATGAACGAACTAGATCAAGAGAAACAAAAAGGAAAGAAATTAGATATCCTTATATTTAACTTACAACACTTTACAGAATATATAGAAGACATTGAGATGGGAATGCAGCTCACAAGATTAGGAATTTTTAACCCAAAATTACTAAAACATGACTATTTGTTGCATGTTAATTCTGAGAAATTGTTGAATACAAAAACTTCCACTTGGTTTAAATCAGATACAAACGAAATACTGATAATATCCCATATTCCTCGAGAAATAATAAAAAGCCCGGTATTCGAAATAATTCCATACCCGGATGAAAATAATAATATTTTGACAGAAATAGCTCATGAAAAATATTTTACCCAAGATAAAAAAGCTTATAGCAAAGAAACAAAAAAATTAATTAATAATGAATGTTTAACAGGAATTTTAAACCAAATAACATCAGAATGTAGTTATACTAAAATTGTGCAAAATTTTCAAATCAACTTCGTAGAACCAAATATAATTTTAACTTGGAATTTAACAAAAACTATATTAAATCATAATTGTATAAATAACGAAATAACAATAGAAGGAAACAATATAATAAAAATCTTTAATTGTTCACTGCAAATTAATGAAATTTCAATTTCAAACAATATGTTAGATTATACTCAAAGCATTTACGTAAGCAATGATGTTATAAAATTAGAACCACTTTCGTTTGTACAAACGAAACAAATTATAAATGAACATACAAAATTTAACAATGTATTCCAGATAATTACAATAACCATATTTGTAATCATATTAATAAGTTTAACACTGTATTTGACATATAAGTTCAAAAGCATACCTAAGAAATCAATTATAAAATATAAAACACCCAAAGTAGAAGAAACACCTACAATAATAGGAGATATACCAATTGTAAAAGAAGAAAATGTTACACCATATCCAAACTTAAACACCTGAGGACAGGCACTTTTCTAATGGTTGCGGGAGTGACATATCCATAGTCTCACCCACCCTTTAACATTACTTAGCACATAAGCATAAGCACAATTATAAACATTTCTAATATTGTAAACAAAGAGCTTGGTGATAACATCGACATTGGTCAAGATCAAACTGTCCCCCTTTGGTAGACATAAACAATTCACCCTAAATATCACGCCACTGTCAATGTTCCCATCAGAGCACTATCCCACGCATAATTGCTGGCGCAGCTCAAACTTCACTCAATTTTGACTCAAACTCTCTCAAAGCGAAGTTTGCTAAGCGACCGCAACAGTTAGATAAATTAGTTCATATTCGGGAAGCAAATCTGAATGTACTCAACAAAAGTAGCCGTTAAGTGAAAATAATAAATTGAAATATATTTTTTTATAGTAACCTAACATGTAAAACTTAATTATATTTATATATATATATTTTTTTTTACATTTGTATTTCATTATATTTGTTTTATTTCATTTTTTTAAAGTTATAAAGTTAATTATAGGATTATTTATTTTTTTTAAATGTTGTTTGTGCTCTTTTTTTTTTAATTAAATTTTATCTAGGTCATTTGCCTGGCTCATATATTTCTTTTTTAAACTTTTGTCATGTAATTTATATAGTTTATAAAAAAAACTTGCGCACATAATAACAACAATTATTATTAACAGTGTGTGTATTAGTTCTAAGTCATTATTATTTGACTCTACTTTAGTAATGACATTGGCAGTGGAGTCCACTGACAACGTCTACTATTGCCATTTTGGGCGTATATATTTTTAGAGTGTTTTTATAACTATTTGTTGTATCTTCAGTAAATTTTACTATTGCATTGCTTTGCATTTACGTTAACAAGTTTTTCTACCTATTGGTTTGTATAGCTTTACTGGGTATACTTCTAATTGAGCGGAGATGGTTCCGCACAATTTTAAAAATTTTATTATAATAATGTTACCTGTGGCGGAGTGCACCTCGCGCTGTTGTTTTCTTTTGCTGCTGATGTCTGTGGCTTTTGGCTCAGGCGGGGCCGGTGCCGGTCTTTGGTCTCAAGCATATGAATTTGCATACTGGAGCGTATAGTGGTTCAGGGCAGTCGTCCCCGTCGGGAAGGGGTCTCGAAGGTGACGGCTTCGTCGCCCAAGCATTATAGTTCAACCAGGGACTCCTTCCCAATGGCTCTAAAGACTCCCACGGAGAGCGAATTGTGGGATGATATCGTGGACCTTTTCGACGGTATCGACGGATGGGATACCAGTCTGGACTCGGTGCTGGAATAGGAGCCCAACGCCGAGGTCGAGACGGTCGCCCGCAGTGCCAACGCTGATTTAACGCCAGATAGCCCCGCCAAGGAATCCGTGCCCCACTCCACCCCCTCGGGATGGAAGTAGGTTCCTCGCGGAACACCGTTATCGTCGGGCGTGGTGGAAATGCCGACGCACTCGTTTCCGCGTAACCGACGGGGAGCGCGACTAGAGCGTTACGTTGAACGCGAGAGCCAACGTGACCGTCACCTGTTCCCATGGCCAAATCACGGCAAGGAGCCGCTGGCGGGACAACCCTACAATGGGTTTATAAATATGTGCATGTGGTACGAGATTGTGGCCCCGGGGTGAGCATTACCGGTTGGTGTCTCGATAGAGTAGTGGTACGAGGCCACGGCCCAAAAGAGTGTTTGGTACGAAGCCACGGCCCGGTAGTGTAGGCGTGCAGAAATAGAGCTAGGCTTGGTCCGGATACTCACCCCACTCCCCCTTAAACCCACCACCCAGCGAAATTATAAATATCTTGTAACTCGCTAGGACTGGTAAGACTGGGAGTTATACCCCGGCCAGAAGCATCTTTGCAGTTTGTTTCCGATAATCGATAACTTCCTCCATTTCCAAGCAATAGATACAAATCGGTATCGAAATCCTGATTATTGAATAAATTTATTAATTAATAAGAGCTAGATCCACCAAAATTTACATGTTTACAAGAGAATAGTGTATTTATATCAAGTATCATTCTAATACCTATCGCTACCTTACCGCTACTAACTGATAGCTAAAATTTTAATGTAATTTACTTTAAGAAAATACACAGATATTCTATGCTACATTAAGGAATACTGTAGAAAATTTCACGAAGATCGGTAAAGAAACACGTGTTTGCGGCACCAGCGCAAATTCGAAGAATATCTGTATGCATGTACACGCACACATTTACGCGCGTCTGCTTCGTATTTATCAACAGCATTATAAGTGCGATTGTATTGTTGTCCGTATTACTATGTGGCGGCGGCGGCAAGTGGTACGGTTAGTAGCGAGCTCGAACTTTGCCAAGGGAATTTATTTATTTTATACCCTTAACCCATTGAAATTGATAAAAAGGGTATATTATATATGTGCAAAACGTAAATGTATGTAACAAGTAGAAGAAGGCTTTTCTGACCCAATAAAGTATATATATTCTTGTTTAGCATCAATAGCCGAGTCAATCTAGCCATGTCCGTCTGACCGTCTGTCCGTCCGTCCGTCCGTATGCATGAACGCAAGATCTTAGTGACTATAAGAGCTAGAGACTTGCAACTTTAGCTGTAGTTCCTCTTAGTACATGCGTAGATCGACTTTGTTTCGATAATGGATAACTTCCTCCGTTTCCAAGCAATCGATACAAATCGATATCGATACCCTGAACCCATTGAAAATGGATAAAATGGGTATTTGTAATTCTGCAAAATGTAAATGTGAGTAACACGTCGTAGGAAGCTTCTCCGACCCCATACAGTATATATATTCTTGATCAGCATCAATAGCCGAGTCAATCTAGCGATGTCCGTCTGTCTGCCGTCTGTATGTCCGATCATCCGTATTTATGAACGCAAGATCTTAGTAACTATAAGAGCTAGAGACGTGAAATTTTAGCTGTAGATCCTCTTATCACATACGTAGATCGAGTTTCTTTCCGATAATCGATAACTTCCTTCGTTTCCAAGCAATCGATACAATTCGATATCGAAATACTGTTTATTGATTAAATTTGGTAAATAATAAGAGCTAGGTCCACCAAAATTAACATGTTTACAATAGAATACTATATTTATATCAAGTATCATTCTAATACCTATCGCTACCTTCCCGCTACTAACTGATAGCTATAAATCAATATAAAAATAGAACTTTCATTGATCACCAATAAAAGCTAGAATTTTCATGCAATTTGCTTTTAGAGAATACACAGATATTCTATGCTACATTAAGGAATACTGCAGAAAATTTCACGAAGATTGGTTAAGAAACACGTGTTTGCGTCAATTCGAAGAATATATGTATGCATGTACACACACACATTTATGCGCGTCTGCTTCGTATTATCAACAGCATTATAATTTCGATTTTATTGTTATCCGTATTACTATGTGGCGGCGGTGGCAAGTGGTACGGTTAGTCGCGAGCTCGAGCCTTGCCAAGGAAATTTATTTCTTTTATACAATAAACCCATTAAAAATGGAAAAAAAAAGTTTATATTATATTTGTGCAAAACGTAAATCTATGTAACAAGTAGAAGAAGGCTTTTCTGACCCAATAAAGTATAAATATTCTTGATCAGCATCAATAGCCGAAACAATCAAGCCATGTCCGTCTGACCGTTTGTCCGTCCCCCCGTCCGTATATATGAACGCAAGATCTTAGTTACTATAAGAACTAGAGCCCTGAAATTTCAGCTGAAGATCATCTTAGTACATGCGTAGATTGAGTTTGTTTCGATAATGGATAACTTTCTCCGTTTCCAAGCAATCGATACAAATCGATATCGACACCCTGAACCCATCGAAAATGGATAAAATGATCTATATATATTGTATTTGTACAAAATGTGAATGTATGTAACAGGTAGAAGGCAGCTTAACCGACCCATAAATAAAACGCAAGATCTTAGTGACTATAAGAGCTTGAGACGTGCAATTTTAGCTTTAGATCGTCTTAGTACATGCGTAGATCGAGTTCGTTTCCGATAATTGAAAACTTTCTCCGTTTCCAGGCAATCGATATCGAAGTCCTGTTTATTGATTAAATTTGGTAAATAATAAGAGCTAGGTCCACCAAAATTAACATGCTTACAATAGAATAGTATATTTATATCAAGTATCATTCTTATACCTATCGCTAACCTCCCGCTACTAACTGATAGCTATAAATCAATATAATAACCGAACTTCCATTGATCACCAATAAAAGCTACAATTTTAATGCAATTTATTTCTAAAGAATACACAGATATTCCATGCTACATTAACGAATACTGTTGAGAATATCACGAAGATTGGTTTGCGGCAAGTTTGAGCTGCGTCAGCAATTATGCGTGGGATAGTGGTCTGATAGGAACATTGACAGTGGCGTGATATTTAGGGTGAATTGTTTATGTCTACCAAAGGGGGACAGTTTGATCTTGACCAATGTCGATGTTATCACCAGGCTCTTTATTTACAATATTAGAAATTTTTATACTTGTGCTTATGCTTATGTGCTACTTTGGGTTTTTTATATTTTATAATTAATTTCTTAGGTATGCTTTTGAACTTATATGTCAAATACAGTGTTAAACTTATTAATATGATTACAAATATGGTTATTGTAATTATCTGGAATACATTGTTAAATTTTGTATGTTCATTTATAATTTGTTTCGTTCGTACAAACGAAAGTGGTTCTAATTTTATAACATCATTGCTTACGTAAATGCTTTGAGTATAATCTAACATATTTTTTAAAATTGAAATTTCATTAATTTGCAGTGAACAATTAAGGTTTTTATTATATTGTTTCCTTCTATTGTTATTTCGTTATTTATACAATTATGATTTAATATAGTTTTTGGTAAATTCCAAGTTAAAATTATATTTGGTTCTACGTAGTTGATTTGAAAATTTTGAAAAATTTTAGTATAACTACATTCTGATGTTATTTGGTTTAAACAAAGACATTATAAACACTAAGATGAGTAACGTCCATACGTTTGAATGCGACGCAAAATTTCTGGCCTGGCCTTTCATCTGGTCTTTGAGGCTTCGAACGGCATGCCTGTCGACTGGTTGTTCGTTCTCCAAAGACCAGACGAACGAATGCCGAAGTCGTGGTTTGCTGATGCTGACACGAGCTACGAAGTTAGTCGCCAGCCTGCCTTCAGCAAAGCTGGTCGATGCTGCTTTGCGTCGCTTCGTTTTCGAAGTACATTGAGCGAAAAAGTTTACAACTAACGATCGACGCAAAGTGATTGTGCTTTATTAATGAAATGCATGCTTTATTTAAATGATATATTACCCTAGATATTAACGATTAATTTTACAGGAAAGTTTAAGAACTTATATAATTTTTACACAAGGCGCTTCTTGCGCAATAACTATGTTAAGAAAATAGCACACATAGATTGATTTCACTTTTCTTTTTGGACAGTGTATGCTCGAGAAAAGTTCTTGTCTCAGCCAATAGCATGCGTGCACCTTTCTTTGTATGCGTGAATTATACATGCATAAGATCTTTAAAGTATGTATGTATGTGTTGTTATTCACTGCTCTGGCTTTAGCTGGCAAGAAATTAATTTCGTTAGTTTTCTAGCGCAGATCATGACCTATCCCAAATTAGTGTTGATATATGAATGCATTTTGTGTACTGAGGTTGGCTCCGCAGAAAATAACCGAAGGTCATATTTAGTTATGACCCCATTATAATTATAATGGTCTCCTCGCGGTGTTCCCTGCGTACTTTGTTCTTTATAATTCGAACAACAAAAATAATAAAAAAAAAAAAAAAATAATTAAATGTATCTTTGAAAAAATAATAATTTAATTAATAATTTCAAATATAAAAAATTACATAATTATTTGCATCGACTTAAAAATACAAATTTATTTGTACGGAGTACACAAAATGCATTCATATATCAACAGAAATTTTGGGTAGGTCGTGATCTGCGCTAAAAAACTAAGAAAATTGTTTCTTTGCCAGCCAGAGACTTTGCCATAGCAGTGGATAACAACACATTCAAATATGCTGTTATGTATGTATATTCACACGCATACAAGCATAATTACTTGCACGGCCGTCACCGAGCCGAAGCTGAGACCAAATTCTATTTTTAGCTTTTTCGTTCTCTCGGCTGTGAGAGCGCAATGCTACAGATTTCGTTTTCGTTCTCAATTTTCAAAAAATCAAGCTGCATAGTAGCATTTTGTTGTATGGCGTTACTCATCTTAGTGTTTATATTGTCTTTGGTTTAAAATTCCTGTCAAATTTTTTTGTTTCTTTGCTATAAACTTTTTTGTCTTGGGTAAAATATTTTTCATGAGCTATTTCTGTCAAAATGTTATTATTATCATCCGGGTATGGAATTATTTCGAATACCGGGCTTTTTATTATTTCTCGAGGAATGTGGGATATTATCAGTATTTCGTTTGTATCTGATTTAAGCCAAGTGGAAGTTTTTGTATTCAACAATTTCTCAGAATTAACATGCAACAAATAGTTATGTTTTAGTAATTTTGGGTTAAAAATGCCTAATCTTGTGAGCTGCATTCCCATCTCAATGTCTTCTATATATTCTGTAAAGTGTTGTAAGTTAAATATAAGGATATCTAATTTCTTTCCTTTTTGTTTCTCTTGATCTAGTTCGTTCATGATTTCTATTCCTTTATTTATGGCTTCTATTATGTAATCTAATTCGTTAACCTGAACGCTGTTTTCTGCTAAGTTGCTTATTTTTTGTTCAACTTCTGTTTTGTCTTCTTGATCTAATGTTCCAAATTAGTATTTATATACTGTTCCTACTATGTTAACTAAACCTCTTTTGCTGCGTTTGGCTATTTTTAAGCCGTTTATTTCTCTGTTTAATTTTTCTACTAAGTATTCGATTTGTATGAGGTTATTGAATTTTTTACTTTGTTCAATTAAATTGTTAAAAGTTTCTTCGGTTTTTGTTATATTAACCGTTAAACAGTGGAATTCGTAATCTGTCGGAATGTCTATGGTTCCTGTTTTAAATATGAGATAGCCGTTATGGGCTTTGATAGGATTAATTTCAATACTTTGTGCATTTATATGGTTTACAGTTATTGATAGTAATATTATAATAATTAGTTTAAGCTGGTGCTTGTATGTTTTGATCGCTGTCTGTTGTTGACCTGTAATTGTTATATTTGCGTTGATTAGTCTCCTTTTTCTTTTTGAATTTGGTTTTGTAATGGGTTATTTTCCTGCCCCTGTTAGTTTCCTCAAAATGTTTGTCGTCGATTTGTCTTAGTTCTCCTGTTTTCTTGAACGGGGTTGTCGTCTTTGATTTAAATAATGGTGAATGTTTGTATCTAGTGTCAATTTCATAATTTGTTCGTTTTTTGTTGAGGTTATTTATTAGTTTTTCTTTATTAGCTTGAGTGTCATACTCTGGTGTACCTGCGTATATGAATATGTCCGCTGGTGTTCTGTTAGTCGTTTTGTGCTTTGTTTTATGATTGTACGTGTAGAGTAAAGTTTCAAATTTTGTAAGTTTATTTTCGACGTCTGAGTCGCTGTTAATGATTCTTAGTTTTTCGTTAACTGTCTTATGAAATCGTTCTACGTCGGATATACCATTTTTAATAGTGGTTATATTAATATTTACTGCTTCTGATTTTAGCCATAATTGTAAAGCTGTGCACATAAAAGCTGAGTCTTTGTCTGCTTTTATTTCGATGGGTTTACCCATTACCCGGATATTAGCGATTTCCGGAGTTATTTCGAAAGTTAATTTTGTATCCCTGTGTTCTGTTTTTGCGATGTTGCAAATCTCACATTCATTTATTAGATTTTGAATTACATTTTGATAATCTGGGAAATAGTGGGTTTCTTTGAACCAATTGATGGTTTTTTCAATTCCTGGATGTAATAATTCTTTGTGCTTTTTATACCCTGAACCCATAAAAATGGGTATAAGGGTATATTGTATTTGTGCGAAATCCAAATGTATGTAACAAGAAGAAGGAAGCATATCCGACCCCATAAAGTATATATATTCTTGATCAGCATCAATAGCCGAGTCAATCTAGCCATGTCCGTCTGTCTGTCCGTCCGTCCGTCCGTCCGTCCGTCCGTCCGTATGTATGAACGCAAGGATCTCAGAATCTATAAGAGCTAGAGACTTAAAATTATAGATTTACATGCTCCTAGTTCCCGCGCAGATCGAGTTTGTTTCCGATAATTGATAACTTACTGCGTTTCCAAGCAATCGATAAAAATCGATATCGATAGCAATTTTGGTAAATAATAAGAGATAATAACTTGACATATAGCTTCTAAAATAGAATATATATATGCATTTGATGTTGGAAGAAGAGGGTTCAGGGTATACCCTAGTCGGGAGCTTCCGACTAGAACCTCTTACTTGTTTAATATTAGTTCTTTAAATTCTGCGTATGTTTGAAGGTCTATTAATTTTTTACTAGTTTTCATTGCCTTTGTTAATTTATTCGGACTTATTATTTCTAAGTAGGCTTCTTGAAAAATTGGAAAATCTGCTTCGTTGTGGAAGTATAGCACACTTTTCTTTGTGCATAAGTATTCTTTTATTAATTCTTTGGCATGCGCATTAGTCATGTCTTTGTATGTAATTTTTATGTTGGTTTTGTGAAAGTAATTCGTAACTTTTGTTTTGTTCTCGGTTCCTTTTTCAAATTCTATTTGTCGATTATAATAATTAAGAGTTCTTTCTATGATTTGTAAATGGTTACTGTCGTCTTCTTGAGCACTATGTATTGTTGCTCTTGTGCTAATTGTATCTTGCCACATAGATTTCTTTTCCTGGAACGTATTTAATTTGGAAATCAAACTCATTTAGCTTGATTTTCCATCTTTGTAATTTCATGTTAGGTTCTTTCATGTAATTTAACCAGACGAATGGTCTGTGATCACTAAGGATTTGAAATTGTCGACCAAAGAGATAGGACCTAAAGTATTTAGTGGCCCAAACGATGGCTAATAATTCTTTTTCAATCGTTGAATAATTTAACTCATGCTCGTTGAGAGTTCTACTTGCATAGCATATAGGCTTATGCTCTTGCGAAAGGACGGCCCCTATTGCCATATTACTCGCGTGTGTAGTTTCATTAACTACTGGTTTTTCAAAGTTAGGGTATATTAAAATTGGGTCGGATTTTATGAGTACTTTTAGCTTTTCAAACGCTAGTTCGTAGTCTCTGTCATTTATATTGATTTTTGCTCCCTTTTTTAATTTAAGTGTTAATGGTTTTACTATATTAGCGAAATTTGGTATAAATTTCATATAGAAACCACATAATCCTAGAAATGATTTAATTTCTTTTGGGGTTTTTGGAATTGCGAATTTGACAATTGCTTGTATCTTGTTGGGATTTGGTTTTATACCCTCAGTTGTGATGATGTGTCCGAGAAATTCACTTTCTTTTCTCATAAACTCGCATTTATCCAACTGTAGTTTTAAGTTAGCTTCTCTAAGCTTCTTAAATACCTTTTGTAGCGACAAAATGTGTTCCTCCAATGAAGTGGAAAAAATAATAATGTCGTCTAAGTAGACCAGACAATCCTTAAAAATTAAATCTTCTAAGAGATTGTTCATACAACGTTGGAACGTTGCAGGTGCATTTTTAAGACCAAATGGCATGCGAGTGTACTCGTAATGGCCATGTTTAGTCGAAAATGCGGTCTTGGGTATTGAACCAGGATCCATTTGGATTTGGTGGAAGCCTTTGGCTGGATCAATGGTTGTGAAATATTGACATTTTCTAAGTTTGTCTAATATTTCATCCATGATCGGGATAGGGTATTTATCATTAATAGTTAGTTCATTGAGATTGCGGTAATCTATGACTAACCGGAACTTTTGCTTTCGTTTTTCTTTGGAACGATTATTACTGGTGAGCAGTAAGGGGATTTGGATTTACGTATGATATTTTGTTTTATCAAATCGCTTATTTGTTTATTTACTTCCTCATCGTATATTTGAGGATATTTGTATGGACGCTTGTAAATTGGGTCCTCATGTTTTGTTAGAATTTTGTGTTTAATTGTACTAGTGAAAGTCAAATTGTCACCTTCATGGTACTGGATATCACGAAATTCATGTAAAACTTTTTTAATTTTTTCTTTTTCTTCTGAGTTTAGGTGCTCTAGCCTAAACTTATTGTTTTCTATTAATTTGTTATTAATAGCGAAGTTAAATGGTCTGTCCTCTGTTGAGGGTGGATCAAGGCACTCTTGTGCGGTCATGTCCTCTTCGACCTCTTCGTCATTATATCTAAAACAAAAGTTAAATTCTCCTAAGGTTACGGATCCTTGTGCAAAGTCTATTTTTGCTTGACATGCTTCAAGGTATTCTCTCCCAATCAGAACATCATAATGCTCTGAGAAGTCGTGAATATAGAATTTTTGTTTGCTCGAACAAATTTTGCTTGCTCCTAATCGTATACTTTGTTTTAATTCAATTACACCATTTATGGAAAATTTAAGCGGTTTGTTTTCATTAGATTTATGGTTGAACCTGTGTCAATGACACATTTTAGAACTTCGTCATTTAAAATCAATTTTATGAATGGATTTCTTCTGTTTGTTCCGAGGCTTGCTGATGAAAATTTTCGGATGTATCCATTTTCATCTGCCCACTGTTACTATCTCTTTGACGTTTAGTCGGAGGGGTTGGCGTATTCAAGCGTGAATGGGACTGATTTTGATAGTTTAAAGGATTTTGGGATCTACCTTGACTTAATTTCTGTTGGGAACTCGTGGTGAGCTTTCTGATTGTCTTCGGACTTATTGTGCTGTTTATTTTGTGCGTGATAACTCTGATTCGTGTTGGAATAACCACTTGAACTGGTGGTTGGGTTAGCATTTTGCTGATAATTTCCCATGTTCCTACGATTGTTATTTTGATTTCCCTGAACATTATTATTTTTAGGTTTTTCAGTTACGCTATTTCCATATAATCCCTCTCTTTGAGCTACTTGCTTTAGTTTTTGTGTGGACTTAATGTCGTATCTGGCTAACATCATGAAAAGCCTATCTGGTAATTTTTTTGTAACAACATCTTTGATTGTGTTATTCATAGCATTTATATAAAGTGTCGTATTGCTAGGTATATTTTCTAATGCTAACTTGTTTAATATAACAAAAGATTTATTTTCGAGATCCTCGATGAACTTATGGATGTTTCCTTGGTAATTCGTGTTGTATAAGCGTCGAAGGAGTTCTGCAAATGGTGTCTGCACTTTGTATTCTTCAATCAATGCATTTCTCAGCTCCTGCCAAGTGTTGGCTGCTGTCCTTTGTGAAATTCTCTGAGCATCTCCTGTGACTTGCAATTCGATGGCTCCGTATAAGATGCTGTTTTGTCTAACATCTCGGGTTGGATAAAGGTGCAGGATGTAATCGATCCTTTTAATGAAGGCGTTTAGTTGATCCGTTGATCCGTCAAAGCTTGGCACCTGTCTAAGTTGTAAAAAGGCCTGGTTAAGGTGTTATTCTGATAATTCCATTGTCATCTTGGTGTAATACACTTTTTTTCGTTATATGATTTGCTTTGTTTTAAATAGTTTTGAGTTTGTAGGTTTGAACTTTATTGTTCTTTGATTTTGCACTTTTATTTTAGATTATATTTTGTGATGGATTATTGTTTAAATGTTTTTTTTTTTTTTTTTTTTTTTTTGTGTGTGTCTTAAAAAGACACAGGGATCAAACGATATGCAAAGCCTGTCGTTGTTAACTGTAGTAGCTTTAATGCCCAAAGCGTCAATATTATTAGGCTACTAGTGACCCGAAGGTTCTTTTGCGGATACGTATTCGAGAAAATGTTTATTACATTATGCGTTAGATCTGCAAATTAATTATCCTTTAGCGATCTTTACTTTTTCCCGACGTATCCTACCGGCTGCGCCAATTAAGTTTTACACGTTAGGTTACTATAAAAAAAATAAAAAATATATTTCAATTTATTATTTTCACTTAACGGCTACTTTTGTTGAGTACATTCAGATTTGCTTCCCGAATATGAACTAATTTATCTAACTGTTGCGGTCGCTTAGCAAACTTCGCTTTGAGAGAGTTTGAGTCAAAATTAAGTGAAGTTTGAGCTGCGTCAGCAATTATGCGTGGGATAGTGCTCTGATGGGAACATTGACAGTGGCGTGATATTTAGGGTGAATTGTTTATGTCTACCAAAGGGGGACAGTTTGATCTTGACCAATGTCGATGTTATCACCAAGCTCTTTGTTTACAATATTAGAAATGTTTATAATTGTGCTTATGCTTATGTGCTAAGTTATTTTAAAGGGTGGGTCCGACTATGGATATGTCACTATATATGTATTAATATGACTACACTAAAGACAATTAGAGCAACAGTTTACTCTCATTTTAAAGAAAGACTTCAAGAAAGACTTAAGCCGTTTATTTCTCAGTTTAATTTTTCTACTAGGTATTCGATTTGTATAAGGTTATTGAATTCTTTACTTTGTTCAATTAAATTGTTAAAAGTTTCTTCGGTTTTTGTTATATTAACCGTTAAACAGTGGAATTCGTAATCTGTCGGAATGTCTATGGTTCCTGTTTTAAATATGAGATATCCGTTATGGGCTTTGATAGGATTAATTTCAATACTCTGTGCATTTATATGGTTTACGGTTATTGATAGTAATATTATAATAATTAGTTTAAGCTGGTGCTTGTATGTTTTTCGCTGTCTGTTGTTGACCTGTAATTGTTATATTTGCTTTGATTAGTCTTCTTTTTCTTTTTGAATTTGGTTTTGTAATGTGTTATTTTCCTGCCTCTGTTAGTTTCCTCAAAATGTTTGTCGTCGATTTGTCTTAGTTCTCCTGTTTTCTTGAACGGGGTTGTAGTCTTTGATTTAACTAATGGTGAGTGTTTGTATCTAGTGTCAATTTCATAATTTGTTCGTTTTTTGTTGAGGTTATTTATTAGTTTTTCTTTATTAGCTTGAGTGTCATACTCTGGTGTACCTGCGTATATGAATATGTCCGCTGGTGTTCTGTTAGTCGTTTTGTGCTTTGTTTTATGATTGTACGTGTAGAGTATAGTTTCAAATTTTGTAAGTTTATTTTCGACGTCTGAGTCGCTGTTAATGATTCTTAGTTTTTCGTTAACTGTCTTATGAAATCGTTCTACGTCGGATATACCATTTTTACTAGTGGTTATATTTATATTTACTGCTTCTGATTTTAGCCATAATTGTAAAGCTGTGCATATAAAAGCTGAGTCTTTGTCTGCTTTTATTTCGATGGGTTTACCCATTTGGTTGAACACTTGTAATATAGCTCGTTTGGTTTCTAGCCAGTCTCTACTTTTTATTTCTATTAATGATGCAAATTTTGAATAGATATCAATACAAGATAAAAATTGTTTATCTCCTACTATGTAAAAATCCATTACATATTTTTCTCGGATATTAGCGATTTCCGGAGTTATTTCGAAAGTTAATTTTGTATCCCTGTGTTCTGTTTTTGCGATGTTGCAAATCTCACATTCATTTATTAGATTTTGAATTAAATTTTGATAATCTGGGAAATAGTGGGTTTCTTTGAACCAATTGATAGTTTTTTCAATTCCTGGATGTAATAATTCTTTGTGTTTTTTTTAATATTAGTTCTTTGAATTCTGCGTATGTTTGAAGGTCTATTAATTGTGTACTAGTTTTCATTGCCTTTGTTGAATTATTCGGACTTATTATTTCTAAGTAGGCTTCTTGAAAAATTGGAAAATCTGCTTCGTTGTGGAAGTATAGCACACTTTTCTTTGTGCATAAGTATTCTTTTATTAATTCTTTGGCATGCGTGTTAGTCATGTCTTTGTACGTAATTTTTATGTTGGTTTTGTGAAAGTAATTCGTAACTTTTGTTTCGTTCTCGGTTCCTTTTTCAAATTCTATTTGTCGATTATAATAATTAAGTGGTCTTTCTGTGATTTGTAAATGGTTACTGTTGTCTTCTTGAGCACTATGTATTGTTGCTCTTGTGCTAATTGTATCTTCGCCTAAGAAGTTTTCGTTTAATTGAATTCTGGACAGAGCATCTGCCACATAATTTTCTTTTCCTGGGACGTATTTAATTTGGAAATCAAACTCATTTAGCTTGATTTTCCACCTTTGTAATTTCATGTTAGGTTCTTTCATATTATTTAACCAGACGAGTGGTCTGTGATCACTAAGGATTTGAAATTGTCGACCAAAGAGATAGGACCTAAAGTATTTAGTGGCCCAAACGATTGCTAATAATTCTTTTTCAATCGTTGAATAATTTAACTCATGCTCGTTGAGAGTTCTACTTGCATAGCATATAGGCTTATGCTCTTGCGAAAGGACGGCCCCTATTGCCATATTACTCGCGTCTGTAGTTAATGAAAATGGTTTTTCGAAGTTAGGGTATATTTAAATTGGGTCGGATGTTATGAGTACTTTTAGCTTTTCAAACGCTAGTTCGTAATCTCTGTCTTTTATATTGATTTTTGCTCCTTTTTTAATTTAAGTGTTAATTGTTTTACTATATTAGCGAAATTTGGTATAAATTTCCTATAGAAACCACATAATCCTAGAAATGATTTAATTTCTTTTGGGGTTTTTGGAATTGGGAATTTGACAATTGCTTGTATCTTGTTGGGATTTGGTTTTATACCCTCAGTTGTGATGATGTGACCGAGAAATTCAGTTTCTTTTCTCATAAACTCGCATTTATCCAACTGTAGTTTTAAGTTAGCTTCTCTAAGCTTCTTAAATACCTTTTGTAGCGACAAAATGTGTTCCTCCAATGAAGTGGAAAAAATAATAATGTCGTCTAAGTAGACCAGACAATCCTTAAAAATTAAATCTTCTAAGAGATTGTTCATACAACGTTGGAACGTTGCAGGTGCATTCTTAAGACCAAATGGCATGCGAGTGTACTCGTAATGGCCATGTTTAGTCGAAAATGCGGTCTTGGGTATTGAACCAGGATCCATTTGGATTTGGTGGAAGCCTTTGGCTAGATCAATGGTTGTGAAATATTGACATTTTCCAAGTTTGTCTAATATTTCATCCATGATCGGGATAGGGTATTTATCATTAATAGTTAGTTCATTGAGATTGCGGTAATCTATGACTAACCGGAACTTTTGCTTTCGTTTTTCTTTGGAACGATTATTACTGGTGAGCAGTAAGGGGATTTGGATTTACGTATGATATTTTGTTTTATCAAATCGCTTATTTGTTTATTTACTTCCTCATCGTATATTTGAGGATATTTGTATGGACGCTTGTAAATTGGGTCCTCATGTTTTGTTAGAATTTTGTGTTTAATTGTACTAGTGAAAGTCAAATTGTCACCTTCATGGTACTGGATATCACGAAATTCGTGTTAAACTTTTTTTATTTTATCTTTTTCTTCTGAGTTTAGGTGCTCCAGCCTAAACTCATTGTTTTCTATTAATTTGTTATTAATAGCGAAGGTAAATGGTCTGTCCTCTGTTGATGGTGGATCAAGGCACTCTTGTGCGGTCATGTCCTCTTCGACCTCTTCGTCATTATATCTAAAACAAAAGTTAAATTCTCCTAAGGTTACGGATCCTTGTGCAAAGTCTATTTTTGCTTGACATGCTTCAAGGTATTCTCTCCCAATCAGAACATCATAATGCTCTGAGAAGTCGTGAATATAGAATTTTTGTTTGCTCGAACAAATTTTGCTTGCTCCTAATCGTATACTTTGTTTTAATTCAATTACACCATTTATGGAAAATTTAAGCGGTTTGTTTTCATTAGATTTATGGTTGAACCTGTGTCAATGACACATTTTAGAACTTCGTCATTTAAAATCAATTTTATGAATGGATATCTTCTGTTTGGTCCGAGGCTTGCTGATGAAAATTTTCGGATGTATCCATTTTCATCTGCCCACTGTTACTATCTCTTTGACGTTTAGTCGGAGGGTTTGGTGCATTCAAGCGTGAATGGGACTGATTTTGGTAGCTTAAGGGATTTTGGTATCTACCTTGACTTAATTTCTGTTGGAACTCGTGGTGAGCTTTCTGATTGTCTTCGGACTTATTGTGCTGTTTATTTTGTGCGTGATAACTCTGATTCGTGTTGGAATAACCACTTGAAATGGTGGTTGGGTTAGCATTTTGCTGATAATTTCCCATGTTCCTACGATTGTTATTTGGATTTCCCTGAACATTATTATTTTTAGGTTTTTCAGTAACGCTATTTTTATATAATCCCTCTCTTTGAGCTACTTGCTTTAGTTTTTGTGTCGACGTAATGTCGTGTCTGGCTAACATCATGAAAAGCCTATCTGGTAATTTTTTTGTAATAACATCTTTGATTGTGTTATTCATAGCATTTGTATAAAGGGTTGTATTGCTAGGTATGTTTTCTAGTGCTAACTTATTTAATATAACAAAAGATTTATTCTCGAGCTCCTCGATGAACTTACGGACGTTTAGGTTTCTATAAAAAAATATATTTCAATTTATTATTTTCACTTAACGGCTACTTTTGTTGAGTACATTCAGATTTGCTTCCCGAATATGAACTAATTTATCTAACTGTTGCGGTCGCTTAGCAAACTTCGCTTTGAGAGAGTTTGAGTCAAAATTGAGTGAAGTTTGAGCTGCGTCAGCAATTATGCGTGGGATAGTGCTCTGATGGGAACATTGACAGTGGCGTGATATTTAGGGTGAATTGTTTATGTCTACCAAAGGGGGACAGTTTGATCTTGACCAATGTCGATGTTATCACCAGGCTCGTTGTTTACAATATTAAAAATGTTTATACTTGTGTTTATGCTTATGTGCTAAGTTATGTTAAAGGGTGGGTGCGACTATGGATATGTCACTATATATATTCTTGATCAACATCAATGGCCGAGTCAATCTAGCCATGTCTGTCTGACCGTCTGTACGTCCGTCCGTCCGTATGTATGAACGCAAGATCTTAGTAACTATAAGAGCTAGAGACGTGAAATTTTAGCTGTAGATCCTCTTAGTACATGCGTAGATCGTGTTTGTTTCCGATAATCGATAACTTGCTTCCAAGCAATTGATACAAATCGATATCGAAATCGTGTTTATTGAATAAATTTGTTAATTAATAAAAGTTAGATTAACCAAAATTTACATGTTTACAATAGAACAGTGTATTTATATCATTCTTATTCCTATCTTATTCCTATCGCTACCTTCCCGCTACTTACTGATAGCTATAAATCAAGTTAATAACCCAACTTCCATTGATCACCAATTAAAGCTAAAATTTTAATGTAATTTACTTTTAGAAAATACACAGATATTCTATGCTACATTAAGGAATACTGTAGAAAATTTCACGAAGATCGGCTAAGAAACACGTGTTTACGGCACCAGCGCAAATTCGAAGAATATCTGTATGCATGTACACACATACATTTACGCGCGTCTGCTTCGTATTTATCAACAGCATTATAATTGCGACTATATTGTTGTCCGTATTACTATGTGGCGGCGGCGGCTAGTGGTACGGTTAGTAGCGAACTCGAACTTTGCCACGGGAACTTATTTATTTTATATCCTTAACCCATTGAAAATTGATAAAAAGGGTATATTAAATATGCGCAAATCGTTAATGTATGTAACAAGTAAAAGAAGGCTTTTCAGACCCCATAAAGTATATATATTCTTGATCAGCATCAATAGCCGAGTCAATCTAGCCATGTCCGTCTGACCGTTTGTCTGTCCGCCCGTCCGTATGTATAAACGTAAGATCTTAGTCACTATAAGAGCTAGAACCGTGAAATTTTAGCTGTAGATCCTCTTAGTACATGCGTAGTTCGAGTTTGTTTCAATAATCGATAACTTCCTACGTTTCCAAACAATCGATACAAATCGATATCGATACCCTGAACCCATTGAAAATGGATACAATGTAATTCAGCAAAATGTATGTAACAGGTAGAAGGAAGCTTTTCCGACTACATAATGTATCTATATTCTTGATCAGCATCAACAGCGGAGTCAATCTAGCCATGTCCGTCCGTCTGTTCGTCAATCCGTATGTATGAACGTAAAATCTGAATAACTATAAGAGCTAGAGATGTGAAATTTTAGCTGTAGATCGTCTTGGTGCATGGCAGATCGAGTTAATTTCTGATAATCGATAACCTCCTCCATTTCCAAGCAATCGATACAAATCGATATCGATACCCTGAACCTATTGAATATGGAAAAAATGTGTATTTGTAATTCTGCAAAATGTAAATGTGTGTAACGGGTCGAAGGAAGCTTCTCCGACCCCATAAATTATATATATTCTTGATCAGCATCAAGAGCCGAGTCAATCTAGCCATGTCCGTCCGTCTGTCCGTCCGACCATATGTATAAACGCATGGATCTTAGTAACTATAAGAGTTACATACTTGAAATTTTAGCAGTAGATCCTCTTAGTACATGCGCAGATCGAGTTTCTTTCCGATAACCGATAACTTGCTCCGTTCCCAAGCAATCTATACAAATCGACATCGAAATCCTGTTTTTTAAGTAAATTTGGTAAATAATAAGAGCTAGATCCACCAAAATTGACATGTTGACAATAGAATAGTATCATTCATATAACTATCGCGACCTTCCCGCTTTTACACCAGCGCAAATTCGAAGAATATCTGTATGCATGTACACACGCATTTATGCGGCTCTGCTTCATATTTATCAACATTTATAATTGCGATTCTATTGTTTTCTGAATAACTATGTTAATTTTTTTTTCTCTCACTAATACTCGGTTATTAGTGTTGTTGAGTGGAGGCGGAGGCAAGTTATACGGTTAGTTGCGAGTTCGAACCCTGCCAAGGGAAGTTACTTTTGTTTATACCCTGAACCCACAGAAAATAAATTAAATAGGTTTTTTGTATTTGTGCAAAATGTAAATGTATGTAATAGGTAGAAGAAAGCTTTTCCGACCTCATAAAGTATTTATATATATGAGCACCATCAGCAGCCGAGTCAATCAAGCCATGTCCGTCTGTCTGTCTGTCTGCCTGTCCGTCCGTCCGTATGTATGAACGCAAGGATCTTAGTAACCATACGAGCTAAAGACGTGAAATTTTAGATGCACAAACTCAGTACATCGCAGATCGAGTAATTTTCTGATAATCGATAACTTCCTCCGCTGCCAAGCAATCGAAACAAATCGATATCGACACCCTGAACCCATTGAAAATGGATAAAATTATATATATATATATATATATATATTGTATTTGTGCAAAATGGAAATGTATGTAACAGTTAGAAGGCAACTTAACCGACCCCATAAATAAAACGCAAGATCTTAGTGACTATAAGAGCTAGAGACGTGCAATTTTAGCTGTAGATCCTCTTAGTACATCCGTAGATCGAGTTTGTTTCCGATAATTGAAAACTTTCTCCGTTTCCAAGCAATCGATACAAATCGATATCGAAATCCTGTTTATTGATTAAATTTGGTAAATAATAAGTGCTAGGTCCACCAAAATTAACATGTTCGCAATAGAATAGCTTATTTATATCAAGTATCATTTTTATACCTATCGCTACCCTCCCGCTACTAACTGATAGCTATAAATCAATATAATAACCGAACTTCCATTGATCACCAATAAAAGCTAAAATTTTAATGCAATTTACTTTTAGAGAATACACGGATATTCTATGCAACATTAAGGAATACTGTAGAAAATTTAACGAAGATCGGTTAAGAAACACGTGTTTGCGGCAACAGCGCAAATTCAAAGAATATCTGTATGCATGTACGCACACATTTACGCGCGTCTGCTTCGTATTTATCAACAGCATTTTAATTGCAATTGTATTGTTGTCCGTATTACTGTGTGGCGGTGGTGGCAAGTGGTACGGTTAGTTGCGAGCTCGAACCCTGCGCAGGGAACTAATTTATTTTGTACCCTAAATAAAAAGGGTATATTATATTTGTGCAAAAGGTAAATGTATGTAACAAGTAGAAGAAGGCTTTTCTGACCCCATAAAGTATATATATTCTTGATCAGCATCAAAAGTCGAGTCAATCTAGCCATGTCCATCTGTCCGTCCGTCCGTCCGTATGTATGAACGTAAGATCTTAGTAACTATAAGAGCTAGAGACGTGAAATTTTAGCTGTAGTTCCTAATAGTACACGCGTAGATCGAGTTTGTTTCCAATAATCGATAACTTCTCGGTTTCCAAGCAATCGATACAAATCGATATAAATACCCTGAAAGCATTGAAAATGGGTATAATGGCTATATTGTAATTCTGCAAAATGTAAATGTATGTTACATGTAGAAGGAAGCTTTTCCGACCCTATAAAGTATATTTATTCTTGATCAGCATCAACAGCCGAGTCAATCTAGCCACGTCCGACTGTCGGTCCGTGTATTCGTCAATCCGTATGTATGAACGCAAGGATCTTAGTAACAATAAGAGCCAGAGACGTGAAATTTTTGCTGTAGATCCTCTTAGTACATGAGTAGATCGAGTTTGTTTCCGATAATCGATAACTTCCTCTAAATTTTAGGTGAAGATCCTATTAGTATTTCGCAGATCGAGCTAGTTTCTGATAATCGATAACTTCCTACATTTCCAAGCAATCGATACAAATCGATATCGATACCCCGAACCTATTGAATATGGAAAAAATGTGTATTTGTAATTCTGCACAATGTAAATGTGTGTAACAGGTCGTAGGAAGCTTCTCCGACCCAATAAGGTATATATATTCTTGATCAGCATCAATAGCCAAGTCAATCTAGCCATATCCGTCTGACCGTCTGTCCGTCCGCCCGTCCGTATGTATGAACGCAAGATCTTAGTAACTAATCGATATCGATACCCAGAACCCATTGAAAATGGATAAAATCGGTATATTGTAATTCTGCAAAAGGTAAATGTATGTAACAGGTAGAAGGAAGCTTTTCTGACCTCATAAAGTATATATATTCTTGATCAGCATCAACAGCCGAGTTAATCTAGCCATGTCCGTCTGCCTGTCCGTCTATTCGTCAATCCGTATATATGAACGCAAGATCTTAGTAACTATAAGAGCTAGAGACGTGAAATTTTAGCTGTAGTTCCTAATAGTACATGCGCATGTCGAATTTGTTGCCGATAATCGATAGGTTCCTCCGTTTCCAAGCAATCGATACAAATCGATATCGATACCCTGAACCCATTGAAAATGGATAAAATGGGTATATTGTGATTCTGCAAAATGTAAATGTATGTTACAGTAGAAGGAATCTTTTCCGATCCCAAAAAAGTATATAGATTCTTGATCAGCATCAACAGCCGAGTCATTCTAGCCATGTCCGTCTGCCTGTCCGTCTATTTGTCAATCCGTATATATGAACGCAAGATCTTAGTAACTGTAATTGCTAGAGACGTGAAATTTTAGCTTTAGTTCCTAATAGTACATGCGCAGATCTAATTTGTTCCCGATGATCGATAAGTTCGTCCGTTTCTAAGTAATCGATACAAATCGATATCGATACCCTGAACACATTGAAAATGGATAAAATGGGTATAATGTAATTCTGCAAAATGTAAATGTATGTAACAGGTACCAGGAAGCTTTTCCGACCCCATAAAGTACATATGTTCTTGATCAGCATCAATAGTCGAGTCAATATAGCCATGTCCATCTGTCCGTCTATCCGTCCGTCCTTCCGTATGTATGACCGTAAGATCCTAGTTACTATAAGACCTAGAGACTTGAAATTTTAGATGTAGATCCTCTTAGTACATGCGTAGATCGAGCTTGTTTCCGATAATCGATAACTTCCTCCGTTTGCAAGCAATCGATACAAATACTTTTAGAGAATACACAGATATTCTATGGTACATTAAGGAATACAGTAGCAAATTTCACGAAGATTGGTTATGAAACTCATGTTTGCGGCACCAGCGCAAATTCGAAGAATATCTGAATGCATGTATAACACACATTTATGCGGGTCTGCTTCGTATTTATCAAGAGGATTATAATTGCGATTGTATTGTTGTCCGTATTACTATGTGGCGGTAGTGGCAAATGGTACGGTTAGTTGCGCGCTCAAACCCTGGCAAGGGAACTTATTTATTTTATACCCTTAACCCATTGAAAATGGAAAAAGGGTATATTATATTTGTGCAAAACGTAAATGTATGTAACAAAAAGAAGAAGGCTTTTCCGACCCCATAAAGTATATATATTCTTGATCAGTATCAATAGCCAAGACAATCAAGCCATGTCCGTCTGACCGTTTGTCCGTCCGCCCGTCCGTATGTATGAACGCAAGATCTTAGTCACTATAAGAGCTAGAGCCTTGAAATGAGCTAGAGCCCTGAACCCATTGAAAATGAATAAAATGGGTATAATGTAATTCAACAAAATGTGAATGTATGTAACAGGTAGAAGGAAGATTTTCCGACCCCATAAAGTATCTATATTCTTGATCAGCATCAACAGCCGAGTCAATCTAGCCATGTCCGTCTGCCTGTCCGTCTAATCGTCAATCCGTATATATGAACGCAAGATCTTAGTAACTATAAGAGCTAGAGACGTGAAATTTTAGCTGCAGTTCCTAATAGTACATGCGCAGATCGAATTTGTTCCCGATAATCGATAACTTCCTCCGTTTCCAAGCAATCGATACAAATCGATATCGATACCATGAACCCATTTAAAATGGGTAAAATGGGTATTTTGTAATTCTGCAAAATGTAAATGTATGTAACAGGAGAAGGAATCTTTTCCGATCCCAAAATAGTATATATATTCTTGATCAGCATCAACAGCCGAGTCAATCTAGCCATGTCCGTCTGCCTGTCCGTCTATTCGTCAATCCGTATATATGAACGCAAGATCTTAGTAACTATAAGAGCTAGAGACGTGAAATTTTAGCTGTAGTTCCTAATAGTACATGCGCTGATCGAATTAGTTTCCGATAATCGATAACTTCCTCCGTTTCCAAGCAATCGATACAAATCGATATCGATACCCTGAACCCATTGAAAATGGATAAAATGGGTATATTGTAATTCTGCAAAATGCAAATGTATGTAACAGGTACCAGGAAGCTTTTCCGACCCCATAAAGTACATATGTATGTATGAACGCAAGATCTTAGTCACTATACGAGCTAGATCCTTGAAATTTTAGCTGTAGATCCTCTAAGTACATGCGTAGTTCGAGTTTGTTTCAATAATCGATAACTTCCTACGTTTCCAAGCAATCGATACAAATCGATATCGATACCCTGAACCCATTGAAAATGGATAAAATGGGTATAATGTAATTCAGCAAAATGTGAATGTATGTAACAGGTAGAAAGATGATTTTCCGACCCCATAAAGTATCTATATTCTTGATCAGCATCAACAGCCGAGTCAATCTAACCATGTCCGTCCGTCTGTCCGTCTATTCGTCAATCCGTATGTATGAACGTAAGTTCTCAGTAACTATAAGAGCTAGAGAAGTGAAATTTTGGCTGTAGATCCTCTTAGTACTTGGCAGATCGAGTTAGACTCTGATAATCGATAACTGACTCCATTTCCAAGCAATCGATACAAATCGATATCGATACCCTGAATCCATTGAAAATGGATAAGGTGGGTATATTGTAATTCTGCAAAATGTAAATATATGTAACATGTAGAAGGAAGCTTTTCCGACCCCATAGAGTATATAAATTGTTGAGCAGCATCAACAGCCGAGTCAATCAAGCCATGTTCGTCTGTCTGTCCGTCTATTCGTCAATCCGTATGTATGAACGTAAGATCTTAGTAGCTATAAGAGTTAAAGACGTGAAATTTTAGGTGTAGATCCTCTAGTACATCGCAGATCGAGCTAATTTCTGATAATCGATAACTTCCTACATATCCATGCAATCGATACAAATCGATATCGATACCCTGAACCTATTGAAAATGGATAAAATGGGTATTTTTAATTCTGCCATATGTAAATGTGTGTAACAGGTCGTAGGAAGCTTCTCCGACCCCATAAAGTATATATATTCTTGATCAGCATCAATAGCCGAGTCAATCTAGCCATGTCCGTCTGTCTGCCGTCTGTACGTCCGACCATCCGTATGTACGAACGCAAGATCTTAGTAACTATATGAGCTAGAGACGTGAAATTTTAGCTGTAGATCCTCTTAGCACATTGCGTATATCGAGTTTGTTTCCGATAATCGATAACTTCCTTGGTTTCCAAGCAATCGATACAATTCGATATCGAAATCCTGTTTATTGATTAAATTTGGTAAATAATAAGTGCTAGGTCCACCAAAATTAACGTGTTTACAATAGAATAATATATTTATATCAAGTATCATTCTTGTACCTATCGCTACCTTCCCGCTACTAACTGATAGCTATAAATCAATATAATAACAGAACTTCCATACATCCCCAATAAAAGCTACAATTTTCATGCAATTTACTTTTAGAGAATACACAGATATTCTATGCTACAATAAGGAATACTGCAGAAAATTTCACGAAGATTGGTTAAGAAAAACGTGTTTGCGGCACCAACGCAAGTTCGAAGAATATCTGTATGCATATACACACACACATTTATGCGCGTCTGCTTCGTATTTATCAACAGCATTATAATTTTTATTATATTATTGTCCGTATTACTATGTGGCGGCGGTGGCAAGTGGTACGGTTAGTCGGGAGCTCGAAACCTGCCAAGGAAATTTATTAATTTTATACACCAAACCCATTAAAAATGGAAAAAAAGTTTATATTATATTTGTGCAAAACGTAAATGTATATAACAAGCAGAAAAAGGCTGCTGTGACCCAATAAAGTATATATATTCATGATCAGTATCAATAGCCGAGTCAATCTAGCCATGTCCGTCTGACCGTTTGTCCGTCCGCCCGTCCGTATGTATGAACGCAAGATCTTAGTCACTATACGAGCTAGATCCTTGAAATTTTAGCTGTAGATCCTCTAAGTACATGCGTAGTTCGAGTTTGTTTCAACAATCGATAACTTCCTACGTTTCCAAGCAATCGATACAAATCGATATCGATACCGTGAACCCATTGAAAATGGATAAAATGGGTATAATGTAATTCAGCAAAATGTGAATGTATGTAACAGGTAGAAGGAAGATTTTCCGACCCCATAAAGTATCTATATTCTTGATCAGCATCAACAGGCGAGTCAATCTAGCCATGTCCGTCCCTCTGTCCGTCTATTCGTCAATCCGTATGTATGAACGTAAGTTCTCAGTAACTATAAGTGCGAGAGAAGTGAAATTTTATCTGTAGATCCTCTTAGTACTTGGCAGATCGAGTTAGATTCTGATAATCGATAACTGACTCCTTTTCCAAGCAATCGATACAAATCGATATCGATACCCTGAATCCATTGAAAATGGATAAGGTAAATGTATGTAACATGTAGAAGGAAGCTTATCCGACCCCATAGAGTATATAAATTGTTGAGCAGCATCAACAGCCGAGTCAATCAAGCCATGTTCGTCTGTCTGTCCGTCTATTCGTCAATCCGTATGTATGAACGCAAGATCTTAGTAGCTATAAGAGTTAAAGACGTGAAATTTTAGGTGTAGATCCTCTAGTACATCGCAGATCGAGCTAATTTCTGATAATCGATAACTTCCTACATATCCATGCAATCGATACAAATCGATATCGATACCCTGAACCTATTGAAAATGGATAAAATGGGTATTTTTAATTCTGCCATATGTAAATGTGTGTAACAGGTCGTAGGAAGCTTTTCCGACCCCATAAAGTATATATATTCTTGATCAGCATCAATAGCCGAGTCAATCTAGCCATGTCCGTCTGTCTGCCGTCTGTACGTCCGACCATCCGTATGTACGAACGCAAGATCTTAGTAACTATATGAGCTAGAGACGTGAAATTTTAGCTGTAGATCCTCTTAGCACATTGCGTATATTGAGTTTGTTTCCGATAATCGATAACTTCCTTGGTTTCCAAGCAATCGATACAATTCGATATCGAAATCCTGTTTATTGATTAAATTTGGTAAATAATAAGTGCTAGGTCCACCAAAATTAACGTGCTTACAATAGAATAATATATTTATATCAAGTATCATTCCTGTACCTATCGCTACCTTCCCTCTACTAACTGATAGCTATAAATCAATATAATAACAGAACTTCCATACATCCCCAATAAAAGCTACAATTTTCATGCAATTTACTTTTAGAGAATACACAGATATTCTATGCTACAATAAGGAATACTGCAGAAAATTTCACGAAGATTGGTTAAGAAAAACGTGTTTGCGGCACCAACGCAAGTTCGAAGAATATCTGTATGCATATACACACACACATTTATGCGCGTCTGCTTCGTATTTATTAACAGCATTATAATTTCGATTATATTATTGTCCGTATTACTATGTGGCGGCGGTGGCAAGTGGTACGGTTAGTCGGGAGCTCGAACCCTGCCAAGGAAATTTATTAATTTTATACACCCATTAAAAATGGAAAAAAAGTTTATATTATATTTGTGCAAAACGTAAATGTATATAACAAGCAGAAAAAGGCTGCTGTGACCCAATAAGGTATATATATTCTTGATCAGCATCAATAGCCGAGTCAATCTAGCCATGTCCGTCTGACCGACTGTCCGTCCGCCCGTCCGTATGTATGAACGCAAGATCTTAAAAACTAATCGATATCGATACCCAGAACCCATTGAAAATTGATAAAATCGATATATTGTAATTCTGCAAAATGTAAATGTATGTAACAGGTAGAAGGAAGCTTTTCTGCCCCATAAAGTATATATATTCTTGATCAGCATCAACAGCCGAGTCAATCTAGCCATGTCCGTCTGCCTGTCCGACTAATCGTCAATCCATATATATGAACGCAAGATCTTAGTAACTATAAGAGCTAGAGACGTGAAATTTTAGCCGTAGTTCCTAATAGTACATGCGCAGATCGAATTTTTTCCGATAATCGATAGCTCCCTCCGTTTCCAAGCAATCGATACAAATCGATATCGATACCCTGAACCCATTGAAAATGGATAAATTGGGTATATTGTTATTCTGCAAAATGTAAATGTATGTAACAGTAGAAGGAATCTTTTCTGACCCCAAAAAAGTATATATTATCTTGATCAGTATCAACAGCCGAGTCAATCTAGCCATGTCCGTCTGCCTGTCCGTCTATTCGTCAATCCGTATATATGAACGCAAGATCTTAGTTACTATAAGAGCAAGTGACGTGAAATTTTAGCTGTAGTTCCTAATAGTACATGCGCAGATCGAATTTGTTTCGTAAAATGGCTATATTGTAATTCTGCAAAATGTAAATGTATGTAACAAGTAGAAGCAAGCTTTTCCGACCCCATAAAGTACATATATATTGACTAGCATCAAATGTCCGTCTGTCTGTCCGTCTATTCGCCAATCCGTATATATGAACGCAAGGATCTTTGTAACTATAAGAGCTAAAGACGTTAAATTTTAACTGTAGATCCTCTTAGTACATCGCAAAAAGTGTTTATTTATGATAATTGTTGACTTCCTCCATTTACAGGCAATCGATATAAATACCCTGAACCCATTGATATTTGATATTTGATATTTTATTTATTAATGGTCGACAAAACGAGTGTCTTCCTCATTATTCAAAATTGTACAATATAATTATATGCTAAAAGCCTAGTTAAAGGATACAATTTTCTAAATAGCATCACCGACCGATGGAGGTGTTTTATTTGCCAGTCCGGCCAGCTGTGCCCCTTTTCACAGCTAATTTTGTCGGTGACGCTATTAGAGCCTACATCTAAGCAGAAGGTTGTAAGCAGGAAAAAAGTGATCTCAAGTGAAATTAATAATAATCTTAATTTGCTATATTAATAAAGAAAATACAATAAATAGGAAAAAAGAAAGTAAGAAAATTGTTAATAAAGTAAAGCAATGTAAGTTAGATAAAGAGTGTTAAGTGGATAGGACAAAGAGAAAAGTAATGGGAAATCGCCGACACGGTGGGGAAAAATTTTTCAGCCTGTCCGGCTAGCTATGCCCCTGCTCATAGCTGGGAATGGTCAGCGACTTCCCGAAGGTATCCTGAAAGCAACGATTTTATTAGGGGTAGAGACAGTTCGGTAGAGAAAACGTGATGCAAACTATTATAATTTTTACATAGCACGCGAAAAGAATTGTGCATAGCGTAATCAGTTGTGCACGTAGATAGTAATAAGGGGCGATAATTTCTGGTTGGTCTAGCCGGAACAGAGAATTGAAGACGCCCTAGCAGAAAAGGAGAATCAATGTCGCCAATAATCAACTTATCTAGAAGGACAACACCGAGAATTGTCCTACGGTTGATTAACGACGGAAGGTTGAGAAGAAGCAGTCTGCTGGAGTAGGACGGCAACCGAAGATTAGGGTCCCAATTTAAACCTCGTAAGGCAAAAAGCAGAAATTGCTTCTGAACAGATTCAATACGATCCTGGCTGTTGATATACTGTGGAGACCAGATGCAAGAGCAGTATTCAAGGATAGGGCGAACAAGAGAGATGTACAGAAGTTTTGTTATAAAAGGATCGTTAAACTCTTTAGACCATCGTTTAATGAATCCAAGTACACCTTTTGCCTCATTAACAATGGTATCTATATGAAGATTGAAACAGAGTTTAGAATCAAAAATAACGCCTAGTTCCTTAACTGTTAGTATACGTTGCAAAGGGATATTGTCGATTGTATAACTGACAAGATAAGGTGTAGTACGATAAAAAGTCATAAACATACACTTTGAACAATTTAGATGCAATTGATTGGCCGAACACCAAAGTTGCATAGCGTTCAAATCGTCTTGTAGACGAGAATGATGGGTTGGTGTATGATAGAAAAAGTTTGACATCGTCCGCATACATGAGTACACGAGCATGTGATATAACAGAGGGAAGATCATTTATAAAAAGTGTAAAGAGTAAAGGTCCAAGATGACTACCTTGAGGAACACCAGAAGTAACGTGAACCCTTTTAGAGGTAGTCAACCTCAGTATTACTCTTTGGGTCCTACCTTTTAAATAAGAAATAATCCAAAGTAAAAGGGACAGAGGGAAACCTATTCGGTCAAGTTTAAAAAGTAAAATGTCATGGTGCACAGAGTCAAACGCCTTACTGAAGTCAGTGTAAATGACATCAGTTTGCATTTTCGAAAGGAAAGCATCATTTACCAAGGAAGTAAACTCAAGCAGATTGGTCGTAGTTGACCGATTCTTTACGAATCCATGTTGAACAGGGGAAACAACTGATTTGCAGAAATGCTGCAAATTCGAAGTGATTATTTTTTCAAATAATTTAGGAATAGCAGACAGATTTGCAATGCCCCTGTAATTTTGTATATCAGACTTCCCACCTTTCTTGTGAAGAGGAATGATATAAGATTCTTTCCAAAGAGATGGAAAGACAGAAGTTTCAAGGGATAGATTAAAAAGCTTTAGCAATGGATAGAAAAGGGAAGAACTACACTCCTTGAGTAGACAACTAGGAATATTGTCCGGCCCAGGAGAGTAAGAAGATTTTAGAGAGTTTATAGCTAATAGGAGAGAGGAGTGTGAAATAATGGGGGGAGGTATAGAACTAGCGGAGGAAATAGTATAAGGGTAAGAATTAGTATTAGGGCAGACTGAAGAGTAAGTTGATTGGAAAAAATTAGCAAAGAGGTTAGCAGAATCAGTGTCATTGCTAGCTTTATCTATCCCAAGAAAAAAAGAAGATGGCAAACTTGAAGACTTACGCTTCAAGTTTACAAAATTATAAAACTGTCTCGGATTTCGGGCGAATTGCCTCTTACAACGAATTAGATAATTCTCATAGCATTGAGAATTAAGAAGAAAGAAGTTCGACTTGGCTATGGAATATTTAGCCAAGTCTGTACACGAACCAGACTTTTTAAACTTTTTTAAATATTTGGCTTTTACATTTTTTAGATGTGATAATCTGGGAGTAAACCAGGGTGGTTTTGAAAAAGTAGTCGAAGGAATTGACTTAGGAATACACACATCTAAGAGGGAGTTTAGGGTGATATAAAAAGAATTAATAGCTGTATTCATATCAACTGAGTCATATAAGAAAGACCAATCGGTTGAATAAATAAGCTGATTCAGCAAGAAATAATTTCCTTTGCGAAAGCAATAGCGGGGCTTATTGGCTGATGAGCACGAAATGGAAGGATTACAATTGAGCATTGCAATCTCTAAAGTTGGATGATAGACATCCTCAGGAAGAGATAAAGGAGGTGACCTAGACACATTAGAAATAAGGTAGTCGTTAACAAATACAAGGTCAAGTGTTCTATTCATATGATTAGAAATTGAATTGATTTGAAACAACGAAAGATCAAGCATGCAGTCTAAAAAATCGTGCTGTGCTGAGGGCACTAGATAATTTTCAGCAGTGAATAATGACCAAGAGATGTTCGGCAAATTAAAATCACCCAACACCAATAATAGGTCATTATCCCGCACGTGTAAAGAAACTTCTTTAATACAAGTAATATGATTCATATAAACTTGAATATCAGAAGAAGGTGGGACATAAGAGCATGTTACATAGATATTCCGTGTAGGAAAAGACACCTTAACTGAGACAATCTCAGCGTCAGTAGGCGTACTAAAACAGAAAAGTTCAGACTGGAGAGTGGCTTTAACGGCAATTAACACCCCACCACCTCGAGTCGGCCGATCATTTCTAAACAAAATAAAGTTATTCGGTAATATCTCAAAATCAGATATGGTTGAGTTTAACCATGTTTCTGAAAATGCTATTATGTCCGAATCGAAGGAAGTGCTGGCAATAAAAAGATTTTTTAGCTTTGAAGTGAGACCTCTGACATTCTGATAATGAATAAAGATTTGGTCAGAAGATGAAGCTAGTTTTTTGGGGCAGAAATGGTACCCTGTATTGAAGGGACTGGAAGGGTGACAGGCTGGTTACGCTTTTTAGGCTTGAACTCATGAACAATCATGTGTGGTGGCCAAAATTTGGGATCACAAATGATTGGGAACATATCATGTGAAACATTTATTTTGAATGATGATATTTCACGAGGGGTGGAGAAATTAAATTTAGTTATTGACACGCTAGCAGAAGATTTGCTAGCAATATAGGCTGCCAATGACTCAGAAGTGGTGTCCGACGAAAGTCGAGACACAAAAACTTGCCTACGAGGGGCAACTACCGTTAAGGTAGGCGCTGATGGGGCTGTAGGTAATACAGGAGTTGGAGGAGCTAACGAGGCACAATGATTGCTTTTAACAATCTGCGCAAGATTGCGCGCAGGTCTACCTTTGCGGCCAGGAGCTGACGGGGCTGAGGCAGTTTGATTAATTAGGACGGAATCAGGTACGGGCTCTACTGGGTCTAGTACAGGGCTTGAAGCCGGGGTAATTGGACAGTCGCTTGGAGAAGGCGATAAAGACAACATTGGAGATACCTCCAAGCTGCTAGGAAGACACAAGAAAGTCGTAGGTGTCTGAACAGACGTAGAGGGCAATTGCAAAAGTTGAGGCTCCAACCGGCGATTGGTTGGGGACTCAAATTTATATTTGCCTAGCAACTCGAAACTCGAGTCAAAATTACTCGAGAGCTGCTTAGCCACATTATTTAATTTTAAGAATTGACTTCTCACAGAATTATACATTCTGGAGAAATCAATTTGCTTGTCGATGCATTCTGGGCACGACCAACGCAAGCCACCGCAGCCCTTCTTGGCAATAGCAGCGATCTTGTCGCAGTCACGCCCAGTGAGACCTGCACATTTTGAAAATGGATAAAAGGGTATATTGTATTTGCGCAAAATGTAAATTTATGTAACAGGTAGAAGGAAGCTTATCTGGCCCCATAAATTATATATATTCTTGATCAGCAGCAACAGCCGAGACAATCTAGCCCTGTTCGTCTGTCCCTCCGTCCGTATGTATGAACGCAAGATCTTAGTAACTATAGGAGCTATAGACGTGCAATTTTAGCTGTAGATCCGGTTAGTACATGCGTAGATCAAGTTTTTTCCCGATAATCGATAAATTCCTCCGTGTCCAAGCATTTGATACAAATCTATATCGATACCCTGAACCCATTGAAAATGGATAAAATGGGTATATTGTAATTCTGCAAAATGTAAATATATGTAACAGGTAGAAGGAAGCTTTTCCGACCCCATAAAGTATATATATTTTTGATCAGCATCAATAGCCAAGTCAATCTAGCCATGACCGTCTGTCAACGCAAGATCTTAGTAACTATAAGAGCTAGAGACGTGAAATTACGATACTAATCGATATCGAAATCCTGTTTTTTTAATTAAATTTGGTAAATAATAAGAGCTTAATCCACCAAAATATACATGTTTACAATAGAATAGTATATTTATATCAAGAATCATTCATATAGCTATCGCGACCTTTCCGCTACTGATAGCTATAAATCAGAAAATAACCTAACTTCCGTTGCTTACCAATTCAAGCTACAATTTGAATGCAATTTACTTTTAGATAATACACAGATATTATATGCTACATTAAGGAAGAATATAAAAAATTTCACGAAGATCGGTTAAGAAACACGTGTTTGTGGCACCAGCGCAAATTCGAAGAATATCTGAATGCATGTACCCACACACATATATGCGGTTCTGCTTCGCATTTACCAACAGCATTATCGAAATCAATACCTTGAACCCATTGAAAATGGATAAAATGGGTATATTGTATTTGTGCAAAATGTAAATGCATGTAACAGGTAGAAGGCAGCTTATCTGGCCCCATAAATTATATATATTCTTGATCAGCATCAATAGACGAATCAATCTAGCCACGTTCGTCTGTTCGTCCGTGCGTATGTATGAACGCAAGATCTTAGTAACTATAAGACCTAGACACGTACAATTTTAGCTGTAGATCCTAATAGTACATGCGCAGATCGAATTTGTTTCCGATAATCGAAAACTTCCTCCGTTTCCAAGCAATCGATACAAATCGATATCGATACCCTGAAAATAGATAAAATGGGTATTTTGTAATTCTGCAAAATGTAAATGTATGTAACAGTGGAAGGAATCTTTTCCGACCCCAAAAAAGTATATGTATTCTTGATCAGCATCAACAGCCGAGTCAATCTAACCATCTCCGTCTGCCTGTCCGTCTATTTGTCAATACGTATGTATGAACGCAAAATCTTAGTAACTATTAGAGCTAGAGACGTGAAATTTTAGCTGTAGATCCTCTTAGTACATGCATAGATCGAGTTTGTTTCTGATAATCGATAACTTACTCCGTTTCCAAGCAATCGATACAAATCGATATCGATACCCTGAACCCATTGAAAATGGATTAAATGGGTATATTGTAATTCTGCAAAATGTAAATGTATGTAACAGTAGAAGGAATCTTTTCCGACCCCAAAAAAGTATATGTATTCTTGATCAGCATCAACAGCCGAGTCAATCTAACCATCTCCGTCTGCCTATCCGTCTATTCGTCAACCCGTATGTATGAACGCAAAATCTTAGTAACTATTAGAGCTATAGACGTGAAATTTTAGCTGTAGTTCCTAATAGTACATGCGTAGAATGAGTTTGTTTCCAATAATCGATAACTTCCTTGGTTTCCAAGCAATCGATACAAATCGATATCGATACCCTGAACCCCCTGAAAATGGGTAAATTGGCTGTATTGTAATTCTGCAAAATGTAAATGTATGTAACAAGTAGAAACAAACTTTTCCGACCCCATAAGGTCCATGTTCTTGATCAGCATCAATAGCCGAGTCAATATAGCCATGTCCGTCTGACCGTCTGTCCGTCCGTCCGTCCGTATGTATGAACGCAAGATCTTAGTTACTAATCGATATCGATACCCAGAACTCATTGAAAATGGATAAAATGGCTATATTGTAATTCTGCAAAATGTATATGTATGTAAAAGTAGAAAGAATCTTTTCCGACCCCAAAAAAGTATATGTATTCTTGATCAGCATCAACAGCCGAGTCAGTCTACCCATCTCCGTCTGCCTGTCCGTCTATTCGTCAATCCGTATGTATGAACGCAAGATCTTAGTAACTATTAGAGCTAGAGACGTGAAATTTTAGCTGTAGATCCTCTTAGTACATGCGTAGATCGAGGTTTTTTTCCGATAATCGATAACTTCCTCCGTTTCCAAGCAATCGATACAAATCGATATCGATACCCTGAACCCATTGAAAATGGATAAAATGGGTACATTGTAATTCTGCAAAATGTAAATGTATGTAACAGTAGAAGGAATCTTTTCCGACCCCAAAAAAGTATATATATTCTTGATCAGCATCAACAGCCGAGTCAATCTAGCCAGGTCCGTCTGCCTGTCCGTCTATTCGTCAATCCGTATATATGAACGCAAGATCTTAGTAACTGTAAGAGCTAGAGACGTGAAATTTTAAGTGTAGTTCCTAATAGTACATGCGCAGATCGAATTTGCTTCCGATAATCGATAACTTCCTCCGTTTCCAAGCAATCGATACCTTGAACTCATTGAAAATGGATAAAATGGGTATACTGTAATTCTGCAAAATGTAAATGTATGTAACAGGTAGAAAGAAGCTTTTCCGACCCCATAAAGTACATATGTTCTTGATCAGCAGCAATAGCTGAGTCAATATAGCCATGTCCGTCTGACCGTCTGTCCGTCCGTCCGTCCTTATGTATGACCGTAAGATCTTAGTAACTATAAGAGCTAAAGACGTGAAATTTTAGATGTAGATCCTCTTAGTACATGCGTAGATACATCTTGTTTCCGATAATCGATAACTTCCTCCGTTTCCAAGCAATCGATACAAATCGATATCGATACCCTGAACCCATTGAAAATGCATAAAATGGGTATATTGTAATTCTGCAAAATGTAAATGTATGTAACAGTAGAAGGTATCTTTTCCGACCCCAAAAAAGTATGTATATTCTTGATCAGCATCAACAGCCGAGTCAATCTAGCCATGGCCGTCTGCCTGTCCGTCTATTCGTCAATCCGTATATATGAACGCAAAATCTTAGTAAGTATAAGAGCTACAGACGTGAAATCTTAACTGTAGTTCCTAATAGTACATGCGCAGATCAAATTTGTTTCCGATAATCGGTAACTTCTTCCGTTTCCAACCAATCGATACAAATCGATATCGATACCCTGAAGTCATTGAAAATGGATAAAATGGGTATATTGTAATTCTGCAAAATGTAAATATATGTAACAGTAGAAGGAATCTTTTCCGACATCAAAAAAGTATATATATTCTTGATCAGCATCAACAGCCGTGTCAATCTAGCCATGTCCGTCTGCCTATCCGTTTATTCGTCAATCCGTATATATAAACGCAAGATCTTAGTAACTATAAGAGCTCGAGACGTGAATATTAAGTTGTAGATCATCTTAGTACTTGCGTAGATCGAGTTTGTTTCCGATAATCGATAACTTCCTCCGTCTCCAAGCAATGGATACAAATCGATATCGATACCCTGAACCCATTGAAAATGGATACAATGGGTATATTGTAATTCTGCAAAATGTAAATGTATGTAACATTTAGAAGGAAGCTTTTCCGACCCGATAAAGTATATATATTCTTGATTAGCATCAACAGCCGAGTCAATCTAGCTATGATCGTCTGTCTGTCCGTCTATTCGTCAATCCGTATGTATGAACGCAAGGATCTTAGTAACAATAAAAGCTAGAGACGTGAAATTTTAGCTGTAGATCCTCTAAGTACATGCGAAAATCGAGTTTGTTTCGGATAATCGATAACTTCCTCCATTACTAGGCAATCGATGCAAATTATAAGAGCTATATAATAAGAGCTAGATCAACCAAAATATACATGTTTACAAGAGAATAGTATATTTATATCAAGTATCATTCATATACCTATCGCTACCCTTCCCACTACTACCTGATAGCAATAAATCAAGTTAATAACCCAACTTTATTTGCTCACCGATTAAAGCTACAATTTTAATGTAATTTACATTTAGAGAATACACAGATATCATATGGTACATTAAGGAAAACTGTAGAAATTTCATGAAGATCGGTTAAGAAACACGTGTTTGACGCACCAGCGCTAATTCGAAGAATATCTGTTTGCATGTACACACACATTTATGCTGCTCTGCTTCGTATTTATCAATTGCATTATAGTTGCGATTGTATTGTTTTCTGTATTACTATGTGAATTCGTTTGTTTTTCTCACTAATACTTGATTCTTAGTGTGGTTGTTGAGTGGACCCGGTGGCAAGTGATACGGTTAATGCGAGCTCGGACCCTGCCAAAAGAACTTATATTTTGTGTGCCCTGATCCCATTCAAATTGGATAAAATGGGTATATTGGTCGAAGGAAGATTTTCCGATCCCGTAAAGTGTATATATTCTTGATCAGTATCAATAGCCGAGTCAACCTAGCCATGTCCGTCTGTCTGCCGTCTGTTCTTCCGTCCATCCGTATGTATGAACGCAAGGATCTTAGTAACTATAAGAGCTCGAGACGTGAAATTTAGCTGTAGATTCTCTTAGTACCTCGCAGAGCGAGTTAAATTCTAAGTAATCGACTACTTCCTCCGTTTCCAAGCAATCAATACACATCTATATCAATACCCTAAACCCATTGAAAATGGATAAAATGGGTATATTGTATTTGTGCAAAATGTAAATGTATGTAACAGGTAGAAAGAAGCTTTTCCGACCCCATAAATTATATATATACTTGATGAGCATCAACAGCCTAGTCGGTCTTGCCAAGTCCGTCTGTCTGTCCGTCTCTTCGTCAATCCGTATGTATAAACGCTAGACTTTACTTACTATAAGAGCTAGAGAGTGAAATTGTTGCTGTAGGACCTCTTAGTACATGCGCAGATCAAGTTTGTTTCCGACATTCGATAACTTCCTCCGTTTCCAAGCAATCGATACAAATCGATATCGAAATCCTGCTTATTGAGTAAATTTAGTAAATAATAAGAGCTAGATCCACCAAAATTGACATGTTTACAATAGAATAGTATATTTATATAAAGTATCATTCATATACCTATGGCGACCTTTCCGCTACTACTTGATAGCTATAAATCAAGTTAATAACCCAACTTCCATTGCTCACCAATTACAACTACAATTTTAATTTAATTTACTTTTAGAGAATACACAGGTATTCTGTGCTATTTTAAGGAATACAGTAGAAAATTTCACGAAGATCGGTTAAGAAACACGTTTTTGCGGCACAAGCGCAATTTCGAAGAATATCTGTATGCATGTACGCACACATTTATGCGGCTCTGCTTCTTATTTATCAACAGCATTATATTTGCGATTGTATTGTTTTCTGTAATACTACGTTAGTTGGTTTTCTTTTCTAACTTATACCCGATTATTAGTGTGGTAGTTGAGTGGAGGCGGTGGCTAGTGGTACGGTTAATTGCGAGCTCGAACCTTGCCAAGGAACTTATTTCTTTTATACCCTGAAACCATTGAAATTGGATAAAATATTGGTCGAAGGAATCTTTTGCGACCCCGTAAAGTATATATATTCTTGATCAGCATCAATAGCCGAGTCAATCTAGCCATATCCGTCTGTCTGCCGTCTAACCTTCCGTCCATCCGTATGTATGAACGCAAGCTACAATTTTAATGCAATTTACCTTTAAAGAATACACAGATATTTTATGGTTGTCTGTATTACTATGTTAATTGTTTTTTTTTTTCTCATTAACACTATTGTGGTTGTTGAGTGGAGGCGGTGGCAAGTGGTACGGTTAGTTGCGAGCTTTTCCGACCCCGCAAAGTATATATTTTTTGATTCGCAACAAAAGCCGCGTCAATCTAGCCATGTCCGTCTGTCTGTCCGTCTACTCATCCGTCCGTATGTATGAACGCAAGATCTTAGTAACTATAAGAGCTAGAGACGTGAAATTTTAGCACAAGATCCTCTTAGTACATGTGCAGATCGAGTTAATTTATGATAATCGATAACTTCCTCCGTATCTAAGCAATCGCTACAAATCGATAGCGAAATCATGTTTATACCCTGAACCCATAAAAAATGGGTATAATGGTATATTGTATATGTGCAAAATCCAAATGTATGTAACAGGCAGAAGGAAGCATCTCCGATCCCGAAAAGTATATATATTCTTGATCAGCACCAATAGCCGGATCCATCTAGCCATGTCCGTCTCTCTGTCCGTCTGTCCGTATGTATATATATATACATGTCTATATATACATATATATATATATATAAATCAAGTTAACAACCCAACTTTTATTGCCAACCAATTTATGCCACCATTTAAATGCAATTAACATTTTTATAATACACATAAATTCATTGGTATAATAAAATATACTGTAGAAAATTGCATAAAGATCGGTTATGAAAAAACCAAAGTTATATGCAACTGCGCAGGACCATTAAGAATTTCTGTATTCATGTACGCACACACATTCATGCGCGTTTGCTTCGCATTCTAACTGCATGGTAATTGCGACTTTTTTCTGTAATGCTACTTTAGTTCCTTTTTTATCATAAGTACTTAATTATTGGTGTGGCTCTGAATAGAGGCATAGCAAGTGATGCAGCCTGTCGTGAGTTCGAGCCCTACCGGGAAGAGAATTTTTTTTTGCTGGTGTGGCTGTTGAGTAGAGTCGACAGCAAGACAGCAAGCTGTCAGTTGCGAGTTCAAACGCAGCCAAGGGAATTTTTGTTTAAATTTATTTGATGTATGTGAATAGGAGGGTTCCGGGTATTCCCTAGTCGCTTCCGCCTAGAACCTCTTGTTTTTAATTTATTTGGTGTTAGAATGAGATGGATTGGGGTATTCCTTAGTCGTGAGCTCCCGACTAGAACCTCTTACTTGTTTTTGAGTTAATTTGGTAAATAATAAGAGCTAGGTCCAACAAAATTGACATGTTTACAATATAATAGTATATTTATATTAAGTTTTATTCATATAACTATCGCGACCTTCCGGCTATTACCTGATAGCTGTAAATCAAGTTAATAACGCAACTTCAATTGCTCACCAATTAAGGCTACAATTTTTATGCAATCTCTTTTTACAGAATACACCTTTATACTATGGTACATTAAGATATACTGAAGAAAATTTTATGGACATCGGATAAGAAACACGTCTTTGCGGCACCAGCGCAAATTCGAATAATTACTGTATGCATGTACACTCACACATATATCCGGCTTTGCTTCGTATTTATCAACAGCATTTCAATTGCGATTGTATTGTAGTCCGTATTTCTATGTTTATTGGTTTCTTTTCTCACTAATAATCGATTCTTAGTGTGGTTGTTGAGTGGAGGCGGTGGCAATTGGTACGGTTAGTTGCTCGAGCTCGAACCTTGCCAAGGGAACTTATTTTTTTATACCCTGAACACATTGGAAATGGATAAAAAGGGTATATTGTATTTGTGCGAAATATAAATGTATGTACCAGGCAGAAGAAATCTTTTCCGACCCCATAAAGTATATATATTCTTGGCCAACATTAATTGCCGAGTCAATTTAGCCATGTGCGTCTGTCTGTCCGTTTATTCGTCCGTCCGTATGAATGAACGAAAGATCTTAGTAACTATAAGAACTAGAGACCTAAAATTTTAGCTGTAGATCCTCTTAGTAGATGCGCTGATCGAGTTAACTTCTAATAATCGATAACTTACTCGGTTGATGCAATCGATACAAATCGATATCGAAGCTCTATTTTTTTGAGTAAATTTGGTAAATAAAAAGAGCTAGATCCACCAAAATTGACATGTTTACTAAAGAAAAGTATATCTATATCAAGACTCATTCATATACCTATTGCGAACTTCCCGCTATTACCTGATTGCTATAAATCAAGTAAATAACCGTACTTCCATTGCTCACCAATTAAAGCTACAATTTTAATGCAATTTACTTTTAGAGAATACACAGATATTCTATGGTACATTAAGGAATACTGTAGAAAATTTCAACAAGATCGGTTAAGAAACACGTGTTTGCGGCTCCAGCGATAATTTAGACACACACATTTATGCGGCTCTTCTTCGTATTTATCAACAGCATTATTATTGCGATTGTATTGTTGTCCGTATTACTATGTTAATTGTTTATTTTCACCTAAACTCTATTATAATTGTTGCTGTTGAGTGGAGGCGGTAGCAAGTGGTACGGTTAGTTGCGAGCTCGAACACTGCCAAGGGAAGTTATTTTTTGTATACCCTGAACCCAGTGGATATGGATAAAAAGGGTTATATTCTATCTGTTCAAAATATAAATGTATGCTACAGGTAGAAGGAATGTTCCGACCCCATAAAGTATATATATTCCTGACCAGCATCAATAGCCGAGTCAATCTAGCCATGTCCTTTTATTCGTCCGTCTGTATGTTTCAACGAAAGATTTTAGTAAATATAAGAGCTAAAGACGTGAAATATCAGCTGTAGATCCGCTTAGTACATGCGCAGATCGAGTTAATTTCTGATAATAGATAACTTCCTCCGTTTGGAAGCGAGCGATACAAAGCAATATCGAAGTCCTTTTTTGAGTAAATTTGGTAAATAATAAGAGATCTACCAAAATTGACATGTTTACAATAGATCCAGTATCATTCACGTACCTATCGCGACCCTCCCGCTACTACCTGATAGCTATAAATCAAGTTATTTACCCAACTTCCATTGCTCACCAATTTAAGCTACAATTTTAATGCAATTTACTTTTAAGGAATACACAGATATTCTATGGTACATTAAGGAATACTGTAGAAAATTTCATGAAGATCAGTTAAGAAACACATGTTTGCGGGAACAGCGCAAAAGCGAATAATATATTTATGCATGTACACACACACATTTATGCGCGTCTGCTTCTTATTTATCAACAGCATTTTAATTGCGATTGTATTGTTTTCTGTATTACTATGTTAATTGAAATTTTTCACAACTACTCGATTATTAGTGTGGTTGTTGAGTGGAGGCGGTGGCAGGTGGTACGGTTAGTTGCGAGCTCGAACCCTGCCAAGGGAACTTATTTTAATATACCCTGAACCCATGGAAAATGGATAAAAAGGGTATTTTGTTTTTTTGCAATATGTAAATGTATTTAACAGGTAGAAGAAGGTTTTTCCGACCCCATAAGGTATATATATTCTTGATCAGCAATAACTTTCTCCATTTCCAGTCAATCGATACAAGTCAATATCTAAATAATCTTTTTTGAGTAAATTTGTTAAATAATAAAAACTAGATCAATAGAATAGTATATTATATCAATAATAATTCATATACCTATCGCGACTTTCCTGCTTCTACCTGATAGCTATAAATCAAGTTAATAACCCAACTATCATTGCTCACCAATAAAAGCTATTCTATTCTATGGTATATTAAGGAATACTGTAGAAAATTTAATGAAGATCGGTTAAGTAACACGTGTTTGCGGCACCAGGACAAATTCGAATTATAACTGTTCGTATATATCAGCGGCATCATAATTGCGATTGTATTGTTTTCTCTATTACTATGTTAATCGTTTTTTTTTCTCATTAATACTGGATTATTAGTTTGGTTGTTGAGTGGAGGCGGTAGCAAGTGGTAAGGTTAGGTGCGAGCTCAAACCCTGCCAAGGGAACTTATTTTTGTATACCCTGAACACATTGGAAATGGATAAAAGGGTATATTGTATTTGTGCAAAATATAAATGTATGTACCAGGTAGAAGAAATCTTTTCCGACCCCATAAAGTATATATATTCTTGACCAGCATCAATTGCCGAGTCAATCTAGCCATGTCCGTCTGTCTGTCCATCTATTCGTCCGTCCGTATGTATGAACGTAAGATCTCAGTAACTATAAGAGCTAGAGACGTGAAATTATAGCTGTAGATCCTCTAGTACATGCGCAGATCTTGTTTTTTTCCGATAATCGATAACTACCTCCGTTCCCAAGCAATCAATACAAATCGATATCGAAATCACGTTTTTCAGTAAATTTGGTAAACAATAAGAGCTAGATCCACCAAAATTAACATGTTTACAATAGAATACTATATTTATATCCAGTATCATTCATGTACTTATCGCGACCTTCCCGCTACTACTTGATAGCTTTAAATTAAATTAATAATCCAACATTCTTTGCTCACCAAATAAAACTATAATTTTAATTCAATTTACCTTTAAAGAATACACAGATATTATATATGGTATATTGGGTAATACTGTAGAAAATGTAATGAAGATCGATTAAGAAACACGTGTTTACGGCACCAGCGCAAATTCGAATAATATCTGTGTGCATGTACTCACACAATTTATGCTCATCTGCTTCGTATTTATTAACAGAATTCAAAATTGCGATTGTATTGTTGTTCGTATTACTATGTGAATTGTTTTGTTTCTCACTAATACTCGATTATTAGTTTGGTTGTTGAGTGGAGGCGGTGGCAAATGGTTCAGTTAGTTGCGAGCTCGAACCCTGCCAAGGGAACTTACTTTTTTATACATTGAAAATGGATAAAATGGGTATATTGAATTTGTGCAAAATGTAAATGCATGTAACAGGTAAAAGGCAGTTTTCCGACCCCATAAAGTATATACAGCCGAGTCAATCTAGCCATGTCTGTCTGTCTGTCCGTCTTTTCGTCCGTCCGTTTGTATGAACGCAAGATCTTAGTAACTATAAAGGCTAGAGACTTGAAATTTAAGCTGTAGGTCCTCTTAGTACATGCTCAGATCAAATTTCTTTCCGATAATCGATAACTTACACCGTTTCCAATCAATTGATACAAATCGATATCGAAATCCTCTTTTTTGAGTAAATTATTTAAATAATAAGAGCTAGATCCACCAAAATCGACATGTTCACAATAGAATAGTATATTTATGTCCAGTATCATTCATATACCTATCGCGACCTTCCCGCTACTACCTGATAGCTATAAATCAAGTTTATATAGTTATACGTATGTCCGTCCGTCCGTCCGTATGTATGAATGCAAGATCTTAGTAACTATAAGAGCTAGAGACGCGAAGTTTTAGCTGTAAATCCTCCTAGTACATGTGCAGATCGATTTTTTTCCCGATAAAGAATATTTTTCTCCGTCTTCAAGCAATCGATAAAAATCGAAATCCTGTTTTTTTGAGTAAATTTGGTAAATAGTAAGAGTTAAATCCACCAAAATTGACATGTCTACAATATAATAGTATATTTATATCAAGTATCATTCATATACCCATCGCGACCTTCACGCTACTTTCTGATAGCTGTAAATCTAGTTAATAACCGAACTTCCATTGCTCTCCAATTAAACCCACAATCTTACTGCAATTTACTTTTAGAGAATACACAGAAATTCTATGGTACATTAAGGAATACTATAGAACATTTCATGAAGATCGGTTAAGAAACACGTACTGGCGGCACCAGCGCAAATTTAAAGAATATCTGTATGCATGTACACACGCATTTATGCGGCTCTGCTTTCATGCAGATCGGTTAAGAAACACGTGTTTGCGGCACCAGCGCAAATTCGAATAATATCTGTATGCATGTTCACACACATTTATGCGCGTATGCTTCGTATAACAGCATTATAATTGCGATTGTATTATTGTCCGTGTAAGTATGTTATTTATTTATTTTTTTGCTAATACTCTATTATTAGTGTGATTGTGGAGTGGAGGCGGTGGCATCCGTTACAAATCGAAATCGAAATCCTGAGTAAATTTGGTAAATAATGTGAGCTAGATCCACCAAAATTAACATGTTTAAAATAGAATAGGATATTTATATCCAGTATCATTCATATACCTATTGCGACCTTCCGGCTACTACCTGATAGCTATAAGTCAAGTTAATAGCCCAACTTCCATTGCTCACCAATCAAAGCTACAATTTTAATGCAATTTACTTTCAGAGAATACACAGATATGCTATGGTACATTAAGGAATACTATAGAACATTTAATGAAGATCCGTTAAGAAACACGTGTTTGCGGCACCAGCGCAAATTCGAAGAATATCTGTATGCATGTACACACGCATTTTTGTGCGTCTGCTTCGTATTTATAATTGCGATTGTATTGTTGTATTATTTATATTTGTATTTTTTATACCCTGAACCCATTGAAAATGGAAAAAAGGGTATATTGTATTTATGCAAAATCTTAATGTCTGTAACAGGTAGAAGGAAGCATGTTCCGTTGTTTTTTTTCTCACTTATACTCGATTATTATTGTGGTTGTTGAGTGGAGGCGATGGCAAGTGGTGCGGTTAGTTCCGAACTCAAACCCTGCCGAGGCAACTTATTTTTTTGGCATGCCTACCGTGGGCTTGCAGCCGCAAAAGGCACAAATGTATAAAGAGGCAATGAAAATGGTATGGATCCAGACGCATGATATACATTCTGATCGTTAATTGCCTGTCATAAAACCCTTTATGCTAAGATTATAATAAAGCCAATAAAAGATTACTTGCAATTGATCCATATCAAAGTGCAAACGAGCGACAAATGCGATCCACCTGTTTCATTCAAGCCCACCGCAGGCATGCCAAAAAAACAAAGACCATGCCAGTCGCCCAAATTTACACACCCATTGATAAAAATAACTCTGCCTCGCGACAAACCCTTGATCTGCTCATTCGCACACCTTTGTGAGTGTGTATATGTGTGTGTGTGGAGCTCGAAATTCACAAATGCCAAAACATCAAATTTGGTCAAATTTGCATCGGGCAAGCAGGCAGGCAACCAACACGCACACAAACGCATTAATGCTTCCATCCATATAGAAAAGTGTGTTAGTGTGCGTGGTTGGCCGACCCAAAAAGTTATCATGCACACATCCCAGCGATCAGTTACCCTTACCCCTACAACAAGCATGGAAAATAGCAATTTTGCACATGAACAGGCCAAACCCTTAAATAATTTCACACAACTGCTTACTTGAAAGAGAGTGCGTAAATTTTTGGTCTTTTCTTAAATTCTTCGACAAGCCGACGATGAATTAGCCTTGCAGAAATACGACCTAGATATTTTTGTATTTTGAGAAAAAAACAGGTCCCTTCAGTAAACACAAAATAAATATAAATATTTTATTTAGGTCAATTAATTGTGTATTAAATAAAATTTGATCAAATTATTCTCATCATGCCTGACTGGACGAAGAAATACATGATAGAGCATTTAAATGTGAGTGCCTATTGCTACCACAGGCACAAAAGGGGCACACAATTGAAGAAATAACCTCTGGCTTGCGACAAACGCTGCGATCTACTTGTGCGCACATCCACACAACACAAACGTATGAATGTTTGTAGATCTCGGGGTTTTGTGGGAAGCTATGCATGGAGAAAGAGATGGATGCAAGTGCGCGAACTATTAGCGAGAGCGAGGCGCATGCATACACATATATGTTTTTAGGCTGTAAGTATTTAAAAATGGCATACATACATACATATATTAAGAAAACGCATCAACCACGACCTTATGCGCTGAGCGAGATGCGGCTTCATACTGAACGTTCGGCTTTTGAGGCCGGGTTTCGGCTGCCACTCTCAGCAGTCTTACTCTGTCTGGACACACTAAAATCGTCGCAGGTACCATTGGGGTCGCCTCGTTTCGATTTTTCTTGTATCGATTAAAAGTGCCATTTGGTATGTCTTTACATTGTGTGGTTGTTGCCTGAACCACTAACCAAACAACATATAGACTGGACATCCCATACAAACAGCGTTGTCACAAAAACTATCGGAGGCATCTGGTCCAAAATCGCGAGTAAGGGAATAAGATATACATATGATGTATTTTTGAACCGCTTACTCTACAGGAAAGTGCTTGGCGCAATCTCTTCCACATGATTTGTGCGATAGAACGGCAACGCTGTTAACTTTTATCTCGCTCGCACTTACTCTCAGCTCTCAATGCTCTCTCTATGTTTAGGGATCGTTTCAATGTGTGTGTGTGTGTATTTGTCCGACCAGCAAAACTGCGCACAAATTCATTTTTTCCCAAATGCTGAGGCATTTCTACCCTTTTGAAGGCACGGCTAATATGAAATAGAAAAAGGGTTTGCCACGTCGATGCGAAATTCTTGCATTTTAGCTCGCTATCGTTGGTAAGGGTACCCAAGCGTTGCCATGTGTGCATTTAGAATATTTTGGACTCGCTATTCACGCATACTTGCATATTTTGTGTATGAATAGAAGCATTTATGCGCTTGTGTGCCTGTTGCTTGCCTGCCTGCCTGTCCCCGATGCAAATATAACAAGATTTTAGGATTTCTGATTTTGGACCTTTACACACAGACACACACATACAAATGTCTGTGAACGGGCTGATCATGGGCGCAAAAGAAAATACATTATTGGCACGCGTCTGACGCGCGCCCTTCTTTTTAATGATTTTGAATGAAATTTGAGTAAAAATAAATATCTTTAAAATATTGAAATATACCAAATTAAAAAAAAAAAAGGAGCGATTAGTTATTTATAGTTTGTGTGTACATGCATACAGATATTCTTCAAATTTGCGCTGGTACCGCCAGGACGTGTTTCTTAACCGCTCTTCATGAAATGTTCTATAGTATTCCTTAATGAACCATAGAATATCTGTGTATTCTTTAAAAGTAAATTGCAGTAAGATTGTAGGTTTAATTGGTGAGCAATGGAAGTTCGGTTATTAACTAGATTTACAACTATCAGAAAGTAGCTTGAAGGTCGCGATGGGTATATGAATGATACTTGATATAAATATACTATTATATTGAAGACATGTCAATTTTGGTGGATCTAGCTCTTACTATTCAGCAAATTTACTCAAAACAACAGGATTTCGATATCGATTTTTATCGATTGCTTGAAGACGGAGAAAGTTATTGCTTATCGGAAAAAAACTCGATCTGCACATGTACTAGGAGGATCTAAAACTTCACGTCTCTAGCTCTTATAGTTACTAAGATCTTGCGTTCATACATACGGACGGACGGACGGACAGACTTGATTTATAGCTATCAGGTAATAGCGGGAAGGTCGCGATAGGTATATGAATGATACTGGACATAAATATACTATTCTATTGTAAACATGTCGATTTTGGTGGATCTAGCTCTTATTATTTAAAAAATTTACTCAATCGGAAAAAAACTCGCTCTGCGCATGTACTAGAGGATCTACAGCTATAATTTCACGTCTCTAGCTCTTTAAGTAACTTAGATCGTGCGTTCATACATACGGACGGACGGACGGACAGACGGACAGACATGGCTAGATTGACTCGGCTATTGATGCTGATCAAGAATATATCTACACAATGGGATCGGAAAAGCTTTCTTCTACCTGTTACATACATTTACATTTTGCACAAATTTAAAATAGCCCTTTGATCCATTTTCAATGGGTTCAGGGTATAAAAAAAATTAGTTCCCTTGGCAAGGTTCGAGCTCGCAACTAACCGTACCACTTGCCTCCGCCTCCACTCAACAACCATACTAATAATCGAGTAGTTGTGAAAAAATTCAATTAACATAGTTTTATGTGCACAGGTTCACAATTATGTCTAAAATCAGAAGCAGTAAATATTAATATAACCACTAGTAAAAATTGTATATCCGACGTAGAACGATTTACTTTTACTTTTATTTAGTTATTTATTTATTAATGGTCGACAAAACGAGTGTCTTCCTCATTATTCAAAATTGTACAATATAATTATATGCTAAAAGCCTAGTTAAAGGATACAATTTTCTAAATAGCATCACCGACCGATGGAGGTGTTTTATTTGCCAGTCCGGCCAGCTGTGCCCCTTTTCACAGCTAATTTTGTCAGTGACGCTATTAGGGCCTACATCTAAGCAGAAGGTTGTAAGTAGGAAAAAAGTGATCACGCATACTTGCATATTTTGTGTATGAATAGAAGCATCAGAGAGAGTTCTCAGTTGAGAGTTGTTGACGTGTTTTACTTGTGCTCCAAGATATTTATATATTTTTGCGCTGTTATCCTGCTTTTTATTTCAAAATATTGCATTTTTCGGTGCTTTATTTAAAAAGCTTTTATATACTGTGCAAAGTGTTATCTGTTGTGCAGCGTGTCTGTTAATTATTACATTTTATAAAACGCGGCGTCAGTTCCGTGTTTGTTGTTATTGGCTGTTTTAAGTCTTTTGCCTTTGTGCTCCCCTGTGCATACACTTGTTTGTGCGTGTGTTCACTGAATACTTTCTGCTTGTGCATCGCGCTCTCACAAATTTCTTTCTATTGCTTTTCGCACCAAACAATTTGTTTGTGTACGAATAATTGTTTTTTGAGTGTTTACTTGTGCACCGTTTTCGTTTCGTTTTGCTCTGCGCTCTCGCAAGTTGCTTGCGCATTTAATAATTATGTCGTGCTGTGAGAAACCGTGCACGTTCAAGCAGGCTGACGATTCTGCACTGCCGCAATTTGTTAATTGCTGGCTGTGTGAGAATATGATGCATGCTAAATGTGCAGGTCTCACTGGGCGTGATTGCGACAAGATCGCTGCTATTGCCAAGAAGGGCTGCGGTGGCTTGCGTTGGTCGTGCCCAGAATGCATCGACAAGCAAATTGATTTCTCCAGAATGTATAATTCCGTGAGAAGTCAATTCTTAAAATTAAATAATGTGGCTAAGCAGCTCTCGAGTAATTTTGACTCGAGTTTCGAGTTGCTGGGCAAATATAAATTTGAGTCCCCAACCAATCGCCGGTTGGAGCCTCAACTTTTGCAATTGCCCTCTACGTCTGTTCAGACACCTACGACTTTCTTGTCTCTTCCTAGCAACTTGGAGGTATCTCCAATGTTGTCTTTATCGCCTTCTCCAAGCGACTGTCCAATTACCCCGGTTTCAAGCCCTGTACTAGACCCAGTAGAGCTCGTACCTGATTCCGTCCCAATTAATCAAACTGCCTCAGCCCCGTCAGCTCCTGGCCGCAAAGGTAGACCTGCGCGCAATCTTGCCCAGATTGTTAAAAACAATCATTGTGCCTCGTTAGCTCCTCCAACTCCTTATTACCTACAGCCCCATCAGCGCCTACTTTAACGGTAATTGCCCCTCGTAGGCAAGTTTTTGTGTCTCGACTTTCGTCGGACACCACTTCTGAGTCATTGGCAGCCTATATTGCTAGCAAATCTTCTGCTAACGTGTCAATAACCAAATTTAATTTCTCCACCCCTCGTGAAATATCATCATTCAAAATAAATGTTTCACATGATATGTTCCCAATCATTTGTGATCCCAAATTTTGGCCACCACACATGATTGTTCATGAGTTCAAGCCTAAAAAGCGTAACCAGCCTGTCACCCTTCCAGTCCCTTCAATGCAGGGTACCATTTCTGCCCCAAAAAACTAGCTTCATCTTCTGACCAAATCTTTATTCATTATCAGAATGTCAGAGGTCTCACTTCAAAGCTAAAAAATCTTTTTATTGCCAGCACTTCCTTCGATTCGGACATAATAGCATTTTCAGAAACATGGTTAAACTCAACCATATCTGATTTTGAGATATTACCGAATAACTTTATTTTCTTTAGAAATGATCGGCCGACTCGAGGTGGTGGGGTGTTAATTGCCGTTAAAGCCACTCTCCAGTCTGAACTATTCTGTTTTAGTACGCCTACTGACGCTGAGATTGTCTCAGTTAAGGTGTCTTTTCCTACACGGAATATCTATGTAACATGCTCTTATGTCCCACCTTCTTCTGATATTCAAGTTTATATGAATCATATTACTTGTATTAAAGAAGTTTCTTCACACGTGCGGGATAATGACCTATTATTGGTGTTGGGTGATTTTAATTTGCCGAACATCTCTTGGTCATTATTCACAGCTGAAAATTATCTAGTGCCCTCAGCACAGCACGATTTTTTAGACTGCATGCTTGATCTTTCGTTGTTTCAAATCAAGAACACTACCTTATTTCTAATGTGTCTAGGTCACCTCCTTTATCTCTTCCTGAGGATGTCTATCAATGAACTTTAGAGATTGCAGTGCTAAATTGTAATCCTTCCATTTCGTGCTCATCAGCCAATAAGCCCCGCTATTGCTTTCGCAAAGGAAATTATTCCTTGCTGAATCAGCTTATTTATTCAACCGATTGGTCTTTCTTATATGACTCAGTTGATATGAATACAGCCATTAATTCTTTTTATATCACCCTAAACTTCCTCTTAGATGTGTGTATTCCTAAGTCAATTCCTTCGACTTCTCTTTCAAAACCACCCTGGTTTACTCCCAGATTATCACATCTAAAAAATGTAAAATCTAAATTTTTTAAAAAGTTGAATAAGTCATGAGTCTGGTTCGTGTACAGACTTGGCTAAATATTCCATAGCAAAGTCGAACTTCTTTCTTCTTAATTTTCAATGCTATGAGAATTATCTAATTCGTTGTAAAAGGCAATTCGCCCGAAATCCGAGACAGTTTTATAATTTTGTAAACTTGAAGCGTAAGTCTTCAAGTTTGCCATCTTCTTTTTTTCTTGGGATGGATAAAGCTAGCAATGACACTGATTCTGCTAACCTCTTTGCTAATTTTTTCCAATCAACTTACTCTTCAGTCTGTCCTAATACTAATTCTTACCCTTATACTATTTCCTCCGCTAGTTCTATACATCCCCCCATTATTTCACACTCCTCTCTCCTATTAGCTATAAACTCTCTAAAATCTTCTTACTCTCCTGGGCCGGACAATATTCCTAGTTGTCTACTCAAGGAGTGTAGTTCTTCCCTTTTCTATCCATTGCTAAAGCTTTTTAATCTATCCCTTGAAACTTCTGTCTTTCCATCTCTTTGGAAAGAATCTTATATCATTCCTCTTCACAAGAAAGGTGGGAAGTCTGATATACAAAATTACAGGGGCATTGCAAAACTGTCTGCTATTCCTAAATTATTTGAAAAAATAATCACTTCGAATTTGCAGCATTTCTGCAAATCAGTTGTTTCCCCTGTTCAACATGGATTCGTAAAGAATCGGTCAACTACGACCAATCTGCTTGAGTTTACTTCCTTGGTAAATGATGCTTTCCTTTCGAAAATGCAAACTGATGTCATTTACACTGACTTCAGTAAGGCGTTTGACTCTGTGCACCATGACATTTTACTTTTTAAACTTGACCGAATAGGTTTCCCTCTGTCTCTTTTACTTAGGATTAATTCTTATTTAAAAGATAGGACCCAAAGAGTAATACTGAGGTTGACTACCTCTATAAGGGTTCACGTTACTTCTGGTGTTCCTCAAGGTAGTCATCTTGGACCTTTCCTCTTTACGCTTTTTATAAATGATCTTCCCTCTGTTATATCGCATGCCCGTGTACTCATGTATGCGGACGATGTCAAACTTTTTCCATCATACACTAGCCCCCTACATCATTCTCGTCTACAAGACGATTTGAACGCTATGCAACTTTGGTGTTCGGCCAATCAATTGCATCTAAATTGTTCAAAGTGTATGTTTATGACTTTTAATCGTACTACACCTTATCTTGTCAGTTATACAATCGACAATATCCCTTTGCAACGTATACTAACAGTTAAGGATCTAAGCGTTATTTTTGATTCTAAACTCTGTTTCAATCTTCATATAGATACCATTGTTAATGAGGCAAAAGGTGTACTTGGATTCATTAAACGATGGTCTTAAGAGTTCAACGATCCTTTTATAACAAAACTTCTGTACATCTCTCTTGTTCGTCCTATCCTTGAATACTGCTCTTGCATCTGGTCTCCACAGTATATCAACAGCCAGGATCGTATTGAATCTGTTCAGAAGCAATTTCTGCTTTTTGCCTTACGAGGTTTAAATTGGGACCCTTATCTTCGGTTGCCGTCCTACTCCAGCAGACTGCTTCTTCTCAACCTTCCGTCGTTAATCAACCGTAGGACAATTCTCGGTGTTGTCCTTCTACATAAGTTGATTATTGGCGACATAGATTCTCCTTTTCTGCTAGGGCGTCTTCAATTCTCTGTTCCGGCTAGACCAACCAGAAATTATCGCCCCTTATTACTATCTACGTGCACAACAGATTACGCTATGCACAATTCTTTTCGCGTGCTATGTAAAAATTATAATACACGTTTCTTTACCGAACTGTCTCTACCCCTAATAAAATCGTTGCTTTCAGGATACCTTCGGGAAGTCGCTGACCATTCCCAGCTATGAGCAGGGGCATAGCTTGCCGGACAGGCTGAAAAATGTTCCCCCACCGTGTCGGTGATTTCCCATTACTTTTCTCTTTGCCCTATCCACTTAACACTCTTTATCTAACTTACATTGCTTTACTTTATTAACAATTTTCTTACTTTCTTTTTTCCTATTTATTGTATTTTCTTTATTAATATAGCAAATTAAGATTATTTTTAATTTCACTTGTGATCACTTTGCTTAGATGTAGGCTCTAATGGCGTCACTGACAAAATTAGCTGTGAAAAGGGGCACAGCTGGCCGGACTGGCAAATAAAACACCTCCATCGGTCGGTGATGCTATTTATAAAATTGTATCCTTTAACTAGGCTTTTAGCATATAATTATATTGTACAATCTTTTGAATAATGAGGAAGACACTCGTTTTGTCGACCATTAATAAATAAATAAATAAATAAATAAATAAATTTATGCGCTTGTTTGCCTGTTGCTTGCCTGTCCCCGATGCACATTTAACAAGATTTTAGGATTTCTGATTTTGGACCTCTACACATAGACACACACAAACAAATGTTTGTGAATGGGCTGATCATGGGCGCAAAAGAAAATATCATTATTGGCACGCGTCTGACGTGCGCCCTTCTTTTTTGAGATTTTGGTGAATGAATGTTGACCCCTTATTACGTGCAGCAGTTCGTTGGGCCGAAAGGGTCAACTTTTGGCAAGCACCTGCATATGGTGGTCAAGTGACTGATCACCAAAATTATTAAAACTATAAATAACTAATCGCTTTTTTTTTTTTAATTTGGTATATTTTAATATTTTAAAGATATTTATTTTTACTCAAATTTCATTCAAAATCATTAAAAAGAAGGGCGCGCGTCAGACGCGTGCCAATAATGTATTTTCTTTTGCGCCCATGATCAGCCCGTTGTGTTGTGTTTAAAGGTCCAAAATCAGAAATCCTAAAATCTTGTTATATTTGCATCGGGGACAGGCAGGCAGGCAAGCAACAGGCACACAAGCGCATAAATGCTTCTATTCATACACAAAATATGCAAGTATGCGTGAATAGCGAGTCCAAAATATTCTAAATGCACACATGGCAACGCTTGGGTACTCTTACCAACGATAGCGAGCTCAATATGCAAGAATTTCGCATCGACGTGGCAAACCCTTTTTCTATTTCATATTAGCCGTGCCTTCAAAAGGGTAGTAATGCCTCAGCATTTGGGGAAAAATGAATTTGTGCGCAGTTTTGCTGGTCGGACAAATACACACACATACACACATTGAAACGATCCCTAAACATAGAGAGAGCATTGAGAGCTGAGAGTAAGTGCGAGCGAGATAACAGTTAACAGCGTTGCCGTTCTATCGCACAAATCATATGGAAGAGATTGCGCCAAGCACTTTTCTGTAGAGTAAGCGGTTCAAAAATACATCATGTGTATATCTTACTCCCTTACTTGGACCAGATGCCACCGATACATTTTGTGTCTACTTCTGGTACTCATGTCTAGTCTATATGTTGTTTGGTTAGTGCCTGAACCCATTGAAAATGGATAAAAAGGTATATTGTTGCGGGACGAATTAGGCTATCGATTGTTTAGTATTAAGTACATTCTTAAAGTATGTATTTTTGCCCTCTGAATGTACGGGCACACTGTATTTGGCTTGTTGTCGCCATTACTTAAATGTTAAGCTCATTATGTCGTGAGTTCGAAGACCATAGGAGGAAAGACTGCGGTAAGATTCTGAGGGAGAGAGAGACACCATAATGCGAAACGTGCTAGTGCAAGTGTTTTATCCTTAAAGGATAGGTTAGAACTTAGATATTTAAATATATATATATATAATTAAGTTTTACACGTTAAGTCACTATAGAAAAATATATTTCAATTTATTATTTTCACTAACGGCTACTTTTGTTGAGTACATTCAGATTTGCTTCCCGAATATGAACTGATTTATCTAACTGTTGTGGTCTCGGCTTAGCAAACTTCGCTTTGAGAGAGTTTGAGTCAATATTGAGTGAAGTTTGAGCTGCGTCAGCAATTATGCGTGGGATAGTGCTCTGAGGGGAACATTGACAGTGGTGTGATATTTAGGGTGAATTGTTTATGTCTACCAAAGGGGGACAGTTTGATCTTGACCAATGTCGATGTTATCACCAGGCTCTTTGTTTACAATATTAGAAATGCTTATACTTGTGCTTATGCTTATGTGCTAAGTTATGTTAAAGGGTGGGTGCGACTATGGATATGTCACTCCCTCAACCATTAGAAAAGTGCCTGTCCTCAGGTGTTTAAGTTTGGATATAGTGTCACATTTTCTTCTTTTACAATTGGTGTATCTCCTATTATTGTAGGTGTTTCTTCTACTTTGGGTTTTTTATATTTTATAATTAATTTCTTAGGTATGCTTTTGAACTTATATGTCAAATACAGTGTTAAAATTGTTAATATGATTACAAATATGGTTATTGTAATTATCTGGAATACATTGTTAAATTTTGTATGCTCATTTATAATTTGTGTCCTTTGTACAAACGATGGTTGTTCCAATTTTATAACATCATTGCTTATGTGAATGATTTGAGTATAATCTAACATATTGTTTGAAATTGAAATTTCATTAATTTGCAGTGAACAATTAAGGTTTTTATTATATTGTTTCCTTCTATTGTTATTTCGTTATTTATACAATTATGATTTAATATAGTTTTTGGTAAATTCCAAGTTAAAATTATATTTGGTTCTACGTAGTTGATTTGAAAATTTTGAAAAATTTTAGTATAACTACATTCTGGTGTTATTTGGTTTAAAATTCCTGTCAAACATTCAGTATTAATTAATTTTTTTGTTTCTTTGCTATTAACTTTTTTGTCTTGGGTAAAATATTTTTCATGAGCTATTTCTGTCAAAATGTTATTATTATCATCCGGGTATGGAATTATTTCGAATACCGGGCTTTTTATTATTTCTCGAGGAATATGGGATATTATCAGTATTTCGTTTGTATCTGATTTAAACCAAGTGGAAGTTTTTGTATTCAACAATTTCTCAGAAATTACATGCAACAAATAGTCATGTTTTAGTAATTTTGGGTTAAAAATGACTAATCCTGTGAGCTGCATTCCCATCTCAATGTCTTCTCTATATTCTGTAAAGTGTTGTAAGTTAAATATAAGGATATCTAATTTCTTTCCTTTTTGTTTCTCTTGATCTAGTTCGTTCATGATTTCTATTCCTTTGTTTATAGCTTCTATTAAGTAATTTAATTCATTAATCTGGACGCTGTTCTCTGCTAAGTTGCCTATTTTTTGTTCGATTTCTATTTTGCCTTCTTGATCTAATGTTCCAAATAAGTATTTATATACTGTTTCTACTATGTTAATTAAACCTCTTTTGCTGCGTTTGGTTATTTTTAAGCCGTTTATTTCTCTGTTTAATTTTTCTACTAGATATTTGTATTAGGTTATTAAATTCTTTACTTTGTTCAATTAAATTGTTAAAAGTTTCTTCGGTTTTTGTTATATTAACCGTTAAACAGTGAAATTCGTAATCTGTCCGAATGTCTATGGTTCCTGATTTAAATATTACTTAGATAGCCGTTATGGGCTTTGATAGGATTCAATGCCTTCTGCATTTATATGGTTTACAGTTATTGATAGTAATATTATAATAATTAGTTTAAGCTGGTGCTTGTATGTTTTGATCGCTGTCTGTTGTTGACCTGTAATTGTTATATTTGCTTTGATTAGTCTTCTTTTTCTTTTTGAATTTGGTTTTGTAATGTGTTATTTTCCTGCCTCTGTATGTTTCCTCAAAATGTTTGTCGTCGATTTGTCTTAGGTCTCCTGTTTTCTTGAACGGGGTTGTCGTCTTTGATTTAACTAATGGTGAATGTTTGTATCTAGTGTCAATTTCATAATTTGTTCGTTTTTTGTTGAGGTTATTTATTAGTTTTTCTTTATTAGCTTGAGTGTCATACTCTGGTGTACCTGCGTATATGAATATGTCCGCTGGTGTTCTGTTAGTCGTTTTGTGCTTTGTTTTATGATTGTACGTGTAGAGTATAGTTTCAAATTTTGTAAGTTTATTTTCGACGTCTGAGTCGCTGTTATTGATTCTTTATTTTTCGTTAACTGTTTCGTGAAATGAGAGTTCTCAGTTGAGAGTGATTGACGTGTTTTACTTGTGCTCCAAGATTTTTATATATTTTTGCGGTTTTATCCTGCTTTATATTTCAAAATTTTGCATTTTTCGGTGCTTTATTTAAAAAGCTTTTATAAACTGTGCAAAGTGTCATCTGTTGTGCAGCGTGTCTGTTAATTATTACATTTTATAAAACGCGGCGTCAGTTCCGTGTTTGTTGTAATTGGCTGTTTTAAGTCTTTTGCCTTTGTGCTCCCCTGTGCATACACTTGTTTGTGCGTGTGTTCGCTGCATACTTTCTGCTTGTGCATCGCGCTCTCACAAATTTCTTTCTATTGCTTTTCGCACCAAACAATTTGTTTGTGTACGAATAATTGTTTTTTGAGTGTTTACTTGTGCACCGTTTTCGTTTCGTTTTGCTCTGCGCTCTCGCAAGTTGCTTGTGCATTTAATAATTAGGTCGTGCTGTAAGAAATCGTGCACGTTCAAGCAGGCTGACGATTCTGCACTGCCGCAATTTGTTAATTGCTGGCTGTGTGAGAATATGATGCATGCTAAATGTGCAGGTCTCACTGGGCGTGATTGCGACAAGATCGCTGCTATTGCCAAGAAGGGCTGCGGTGGCTTGCGTTGGTCGAATGCATCGACAAGCAAATTGATTTCTCCAGAATGTATAATTCTGTGAGAAGTCAATTCTTAAAATTAAATAATGTGGCTAAGCAGCTCTCGAGTAATTTTGACTCGAGTTTCGAGTTGCTAGGCAAATATAAATTTGAGTCCCCAACCAATCGCCGGTTGGAGCCTCAACTTTTGCAATTGCCCTCTACGTCTGTTCAGACACCTACGACTTTATGTCTCTTCCTAGCAACTTGGAGGTATCTCCAATGTTGTCTTTATCGCCTTCTCCAGGCGACTGTCCAATTACCCCGGCTTCAAGCTCTGAACTAGACCCAGTAGAGCCCGTACCTGATTCCGTCCCAATTAATCAAACTGCCTCAGCCCCGTCAGCTCCTGGCCGCAAAGGTAGACCTGCGCGCAATCTTGCGCAGATTGTTAAAAGCAATCATTGTGCCTCGTTAGCTCCTCCAACTCCTGTATTACCTACAGCCCCATCAGCGCCTACTTTAACGGTAGTTGCCCCTCGTAGGCAAGTTTTTGTGTCTCGACTTTCGTCGGACACCACTTCTGTGTCATTGGCAGCCTATATTGCTAGCAAATCTTCTGCTAGCGTGTCAATAACTAAATTTAATTTCTCCACCCCTCGTGAAATATCATCATTCAAAATAAATGTTTCACATGATATGTTCCCAATCATTTGTGATCCCAAATTTTGGCCACCACACATGATTGTTCATGAGTTCAAGCCTAAAAAGCGTAACCAGCCTGTCACCCTTCCAGACCCTTCAATACAGGGTACCATTTCTGCCCCAAAAAACTAGCTTCATCTTCTGACCAAATCTTTATTCATTATCAGAATGTCAGAGGTCTCACTTCAAAGCTAAAAAATCTTTTTATTGCCAGCACTTCCTTCGATTCGGACATAATAGCATTTTCAGAAACATGGTTAAACTCAACCATATCTGATTTTGAGATATTACCGAATAACTTTATTTTGTTTAGAAATGATCGGCCGACTCGAGGTGGTGGGGTGTTAATTGCCGGTAAAGCCACTCTCCAGTCTGAACTATTCTGTTTTAGTACGCCTACTGACGCTGAGATTGTCTCAGTTAAGGTGTCTTTTCCTACACGGAATATCTATGTAACATGCTCTTATGTCCCACCTTCTTCTGATATTCAAGTTTATATGAATCATATTACTTGTATTAAAGAAGTTTCTTCACACGTGCGGGATAATGACCTATTATTGGTGTTGGGTGATTTTAATTTGCCGAACATCTCTTGGTCATTATTCACAGCTGAAAATTATCTAGTGCCCTCAGCACAGCACGATTTTTTAGACTGCATGCTTGATCTTTCGTTGTTTCAAATCAATTCAATTTCTAATCATATGAATAGAACACTACCCTATTTCTAATGTGTCTAGGTCACCTCCTTTATCTCTTCCTGAGGATGTCTATCAATGAACTTTAGAGATTGCAGTGCTAAATTGTAATCCTTCCATTTCGTGCTCATCAGCCAATAAGCCCCGCTATTGCTTTCGCAAAGGAAATTATTCCTTGCTGAATCAGCTTATTTATTCAACCGATTGGTCTTTCTTATATGACTCAGTTGATATGAATACAGCCATTAATTCTTTTTATATCACCCTAAACTTCCTCTTAGATGTGTGTATTCCTAAGTCAATTCCTTCGACTTCTCTTTCAAAACCACCCTGGTTTACTCCCAGATTATCACATCTAAAAAATGTAAAATCTAAATTTTTTAAAAAGTTGAATAAGTCATGAGTCTGGTTCGTGTACAGACTTGGCTAAATATTCCATAGCAAAGTCGAACTTCTTTCTTCTTAATTTTCAATGCTATGAGAATTATCTAATTCGTTGTAAAAGGCAATTCGCCCGAAATCCGAGACAGTTTTATAATTTTGTAAACTTGAAGCGTAAGTCTTCAAGTTTGCCATCTTCTTTTTTTCTTGGGATGGATAAAGCTAGCAATGACACTGATTCTGCTAACCTCTTTGCTAATTTTTTCCAATCAACTTACTCTTCAGTCTGTCCTAATACTAATTCTTACCCTTATACTATTTCCTCCGCTAGTTCTATACATCCCCCCATTATTTCACACTCCTCTCTCCTATTAGCTATAAACTCTCTAAAATCTTCTTACTCTCCTGGGCCGGACAATATTCCTAGTTGTCTACTCAAGGAGTGTAGTTCTTCCCTTTTCTATCCATTGCTAAAGCTTTTTAATCTATCCCTTGAAACTTCTGTCTTTCCATCTCTTTGGAAAGAATCTTATATCATTCCTCTTCACAAGAAAGGTGGGAAGTCTGATATACAAAATTACAGGGGCATTGCAAAACTGTCTGCTATTCCTAAATTATTTGAAAAAATAATCACTTCGAATTTGCAGCATTTCTGCAAATCAGTTGTTTCCCCTGTTCAACATGGATTCGTAAAGAATCGGTCAACTGCGACCAATCTGCTTGAGTTTACTTCCTTGGTAAATGATGCTTTCCTTTCGAAAATGCAAACTGATGTCATTTACACTGACTTCAGTAAGGCGTTTGACTCTGTGCACCATGACATTTTACTTTTTAAACTTGACCGAATAGGTTTCCCTCTGTCCCTTTTACTTTGGATTAATTCTTATTTAAAAGGTAGGACCCAAAGAGTAATACTGAGGTTGACTACCTCTAAAAGGGTTCACGTTACTTCTGGTGTTCCTCAAGGTAGTCATCTTGGACCTTTACTCTTTACACTTTTTATAAATGATCTTCCCTCTGTTATATCACATGCTCGTGTACTCATGTATGCGGACGATGTCAAACTTTTTCTATCATACACTAACCCCCTACATCATTCTCGTCTACAAGACGATTTGAACGCTATGCAACTTTGGTGTTCGGCCAATCAATTGCATCTAAATTGTTCAAAGTGTATGTTTATGACTTTTAATCGTACTACACCTTATCTTGTCAGTTATACAATCGACAATATCCCTTTGCAACGTATACTAACAGTTAAGGATCTAGGCGTTATTTTTGATTCTAAACTCTGTTTCAATCTTCATATAGATACCATTGTTAATGAGGCAAAAGGTGTACTTGGATTCATTAAACGATGGTCTAAAGAGTTTAACGATCCTTTTATAACAAAACTTCTGTACATCTCTCTTGTTCGCCCTATCCTTGAATACTGCTCTTGCATCTGGTCTCCACAGTATATCAACAGCCAGGATCGTATTGAATCTGTTCAGAAGCAAATTCTGCTTTTTGCCTTACGAGGTTTAAATTGGGACCCTTATCTTCGGTTGCCGTCCTACTCCAGCAGACTGCTTCTTCTCAACCTTCCGTCGTTAATCAACCGTAGGACAATTCTCGGTGTTGTCCTTCTACATAAGTTGATTATTGGCGACATTGATTCTCCTTTTCTGCTAGGGCGTCTTCAATTCTCTGTTCCGGCTAGACCAACCAGAAATTATCGCCCCTTATTACTATCTACGTGCACAACTGATTACGCTATGCACAATTCTTTTCGCGTGCTATGTAAAAATTATAATAGTTTGCATCACGTTGTCTCTACCGAACTGTCTCTACCCCTAATAAAATCGTTGCTTTCAGGATACCTTCGGGAAGTCGCTGACCATTCCCAGCTATGAGCAGGGGCATAGCTAGCCGGACAGGCTGAAAAATTTTCCCCCACCGTGTCGGCGATTTCCCATTACTTTTCTCTTTGTCCTATCTACTTAACACTCTTTATCTAACTTACACTGCTTTACTTTATTAACAATCTTCTTACTTTCTTTTTTCCTATTTATTGTATTTTCTTTATTAATATAGCAAATTAAGATTATATTTAATTTTACTTGAGATCACTTTTTTCCTACTTACAACCTTCTGCTTAGATGTAGGCCCTAATAGCGTCACTGACAAAATTAGCTGTGAAAAGGGGCACAGCTGGCCGGACTGGCAAATAAAACACCTCCATCGGTCGGTGATGCTATTTAGAAAATTGTATCCTTTAACTAGGCTTTTAGCATATAATTATATTGTACAATTTTGAATAATGAGGAAGACACTCGTTTTGTCGACCATTAATAAATAAATAACTAAATAAAAGTAAAAGTAAATCGTTCTACGTCGGATATACAATTTTTACTAGTGGTTATATTAATATTTACTGCTTCTGATTTTAGACATAATTGTGAACCTGTGCACATAAAACTATGTTAATTGAATTTTTTCACAACTACTCGATTATTAGTATGGTTGTTGAGTGGAGGCGGAGGCAAGTGGTACGGTTAGTTGCGAGCTCGAACCTTGCCAAGGGAACTAATTTTTTTTATACCCTGAACCCATTGAAAATGGATCAAAGGGCTATTTTAAATTTGTGCAAAATGTAAATGTATGTAACAGGTAGAAGAAAGCTTTTCCGATCCCATTGTGTAGATATATTCTTGATCAGCATCAATAGCCGAGTCAATCTAGCCATGTCTGTCCGTCTGTCCGTCCGTCCGTCCGTATGTATGAACGCACGATCTTAGTAACTTAAAGAGCTAGAGACGTGAAATTATAGCTGTAGATCCTCTAGTACATGCGCAGAGCGAGTTTTTTTTCCGATTGAGTAAATTTTTTAAATAATAAGAGCTAGATCCACCAAAATCGACATGTTTACAATAGAATAGTATATTTATGTCCAGTATCATTCATATACCTATCGCGACCTTCCCGCTATTACCTGATAGCTATAAATCAAGTCTGTCCGTCCGTCCGTCCGTATGTATGAACGCAAGATCTTAGTAACTATAAGAGCTAGAGACGTGAAGTTTTAGATCCTCCTAGTACATGTGCAGATCGAGTTTTTTTCCGATAAACAATAACTTTCTCCGTCTTCAAGCAATCGATAAAAATCGATATCGAAATCCTGTTGTTTTGAGTAAATTTGCTGAATAGTAAGAGCTAGATCCACCAAAATTGACATGTCTACAATATAATAGTATATTTATATCAAGTATCATTCATATACCCATCGCGACCTTCAAGCTACTTTCTGATAGTTGTAAATCTAGTTAATAACCGAACTTCCATTGCTCACCAATTAAACCTACAATCTTACTGCAATTTACTTTTAAAGAATACACAGATATTCTATGGTTCATTAAGGAATACTATAGAACATTTCATGAAGAGCGGTTAAGAAACACGTCCTGGCGGTACCAGCGCAAATTTGAAGAATATCTGTATGCATGTACACACAAACTATAAATAACTAATCGCTCCTTTTTTTTTTTAATTTGGTATATTTCAATATTTTAAAGATATTTATTTTTACTCAAATTTCATTCAAAATCATTAAAAAGAAGGGCGCGCGTCAGACGCGTGCCAATAATGTATTTTCTTTTGCGCCCATGATCAGCCCGTTCACAGACATTTGTATGTGTGTGTCTGTGTGTAAAGGTCCAAAATCAGAAATCCTAAAATCTTGTTATATTTGCATCGGGGACAGGCAGGCAGGCAAGCAACAGGCACACAAGCGCATAAATGCTTCTATTCATACACAAAATATGCAAGTATGCGTGAATAGCGAGTCCAAAATATTCTAAATGCACACATGGCAACGCTTGGGTACCCTTACCAACGATAGCGAGCTAAAATGCAAGAATTTCGCATTGACGTGGCAAACCCTTTTTCTATTTCATATTAGCCGTGCCTTCAATAGGGTAGAAATGCCTAGGCATTTGGGAAAAAATTAATTTGTGCGCAGTTTTGCTGGTCGGACAAATACACACACACACACATTGAAACGATCCCTAAACATAGAGAGAGCATTGAGAGCTGAGAGTAAGTGCGAGCGAGATAAAAGTTAACAGCGTTGCCGTTCTATCGCACAAATCATATGGAAGAGATTGCGCCAAGCACTTTCCTGTAGAGTAAGCGGTTCAAAAATACATCATATGTATATCTTACTCCCTTACTTGGACCAGATGCCACCGATACATTTTGTGTCTACTTCTGGTACTCATGTCTAGTCTATATGTTGTTTGGTTAGTGCCTGAACCCATTGAAAATGGATAAAAAGGTATATTGTTGCGGGACGAATTAGGCTTTCGATTGTTTAGTATTAAGTACATTCTTAAAGTATGTATTTTTGCCCTCTGAATGTACGGGCACACTGTATTTGGCTTGTTGTCGCCATTACTTAAATGTTAAGCTCATTATGTCGTGAGTTCGAAGACCAAAGGAGGAAAGACTGCGGTAAGATTCTGAGGGAGAGAGAGACACCATAATGCGAAACGTGCTAGTGTAAGTGTTTTATCCTTAAAGGATAGGTTAGAACTTAGGTATTTAAATATATATATATAATTAAGTTTTACACGTTAAGTTACTATAGAAAAATATATTTCAATTTATTATTTTCACTAACGGCTACTTTTGTTGAGTACATTCAGATTTGCTTCCCGAATATGAACTGATTTATCTAACTGTTGGGGTCTCGGCTTAGCAAACTTCGCTTTGAGAGAGTTTGAGTCAATATTGAGTGAAGTTTGAGCTGCGTCAGCAATTATGCGTGGGATAGTGCTCTGAGGGGAACATTGACAGTGGTGTGATGTTTAGGGTGAATTGTTTATGTCTACCAAAGGGGGACGATTTGATCTTGACCAATGTCGATGTTATCACCAGGCTCTTTGTTTACAATATTAGAAATGCTTATACTTGTGCTTATGCTTATGTGCTAAGTTATGTTAAAGGGTGGGTGCGACTATGGATATGTCACTCCCTCAACCATTAGAAAAGTGCCTGTCCTCAGGTGTTTAAGTTTGGATATAGTGTAACATTTTCTTCTTTTACAATTGTTGTATCTCCTATTATTGTAGGTGTTTCTTCTACTTTGGGTTTTTTATATTTTATAATTAATTTCTTAGGTATGCTTTTGAACTTATATGTCAAATACAGTGTTAAACTAATTAATATGATTACAAATATGGTTATTGTAATTATCTGGAATACATTGTTAAATTTTGTATGCTCATTTATAATTTGTGTCATTTGTACAAACGATAGTTGTTCCAATTTTATAACATCATTGCTTATGTGAATGATTTGAGTATAATCTAACATATTGTTTGCAATTGAAATTTCTTTAATTTGCCGTGAACAATTAAGGTTTTTATTATATTGTTTCCTTCTATTGTTATTTCGTTATTTATACAATTATGATTTAATATAGTTTTTGGTAAATTCCAAGTTAAAATTATATTTGGTTCTACGTAGTTGATTTGAAAATTTTGAAAAATTTTAGTATAACTACATTCTGGTGTTATTTGGTTTAAAATTCCTGTCAAACATTCAGTATTAATTAATTTTTTTGTTTCTTTGCTATAAACTTTTTTGTCTTGGGTAAAATATTTTTCATGAGCTATTTCTGTCAAAATGTTATATTATCATCCGGGTATGAAATTATTTCGAATACCGGGCTTTTGCGCGTGCTATGTAAAAATTATAATAGTTTGCATCACGTTTTCTCTACCGAACTGTCTCTACCCCTAATAAAATCGTTGCTTTCAGGATACCTTCGGGAAGTCGCTGACCATTCCCAGCTATGAGCAGGGGCATAGCTAGCCGGACAGGCTGAAAAATTTTCCCCCACCGTGTCGGTGATTTCCCATTACTTTTCTCTTTGCCCTATCCACTTAACACTCTTTATCTAACTTACATTGCTTTACTTTATTAACAATTTTCTTACTTTCTTTTTTCCTATTTATTGTATTTTCTTTATTAATATAGCAAATTAAGATTATTTTTAATTTCACTTGAGATCACTTTGCTTAGATGTAGGCTCTAATAGCGTCACTGACAAAATTAGCTGTGAAAAGGGGCACAGCTGGCCGGACTGGCAAATAAAACACCTCCATCGGTCGGTGATGCTATTTATAAAATTGTATCCTTTAACTAGGCAGCAGTTCGTTGGGCCGAAAGGGTCAACTTTTGGCAAGCACCTGCATATGGTGGTCAAGTGACTGATCACCAAAATTATTAAAACTATAAATAACTAATCGCTTTTTTTTTTAATTTGGTATATTTTAATATTTTAAAGATATTTATTTTTACTCAAATTTCATTCAAAATCATTAAAAAGAAGGGCGCGCGTCAGACGCGTGCCAATAATGTATTTTCTTTTGCGCCCATGATCAGCCCGTTCACAGACATTTGTATGTGTGTGTCTGTGTTTAAAGGTCCAAAATCAGAGATAAAATCTTGTTATATTTGCATCGGGGACAGGCAGGCAGGCAAGCAACAGGCACACAAGCGCATAAATGCTTCTATTCATACACAAAATATGCAAGTATGCGTGAATAGCGAGTCCAAAATATTCTAAATGCACACATGGCAACGCTTGGGTACCCTTACCAACGATAGCGAGCTAAAATGCAAGAATTTCGCATCGACGTGGCAAACCCTTTTTCTATTTCATATTAGCCGTGCCTTCAAAAGGGTAGAAATGCCTCAGCATTTGGGAAAAAATGAATTTGTGCGCAGTTTTGCTGGTCGGACAAATACACACACACACACACATTGAAACGATCCCTAAACATAGAGAGAGCATTGAGAGCTGAGAGTAAGTGCGAGCGAGATAAAAGTTAACAGCGTTGCCGTTCTATCGCACAAATCATATGGAAGAGATTGCGCCAAGCACTTTCCTGTAGAGTAAGCGGTTCAAAAATACATCATATGTATATCTTACTCCCTTACTTGCACCAGATGCCACCGATACATTTTGTGTCTACTTCTGGTACTCATGTCTAGTCTATATGTTGTTTGGTTAGTGCCTGAACCCATTGAAAATGGATAAAAAGGTATATTGTTGCGGGACGAATTAGGCTATCGATTGTTTAGTATTAAGTACATTCTTAAAGTATGTATTTTTGCCCTCTGAATGTACGGGCACACTGTATTTGGCTTGTTGTCGCCATTACTTAAATGTTAAGCTCATTATGTCGTGAGTTCGAAGACCATAGGAGGAAAGACTGCGGTAAGATTCTGAGGGAGAGAGAGACACCATAATGCGAAACGTGCTAGTGCAAGTGTTTTATCCTTAAAGGATAGGTTAGAACTTAGATATTTAAATATATATATATAATTAAGTTTTACACGTTAAGTTACTATAGAAAAATATATTTCAATTTATTATTTTCACTAACGGCTACTTTTGTTGAGTACATTCAGATTTGCTTCCCGAATATGAACTGATTGAATGAACTGTTGTGGTCTCGGCTTAGCAAACTTCGCTTTGAGAGAGTTTGAGTCAATATTGAGTGAAGTTTGAGCTGCGTCAGCAATTATGCGTGGGATAGTGCTCTGAGGGGAACATTGACAGTGGTGTGATATTTAGGGTGAATTGTTTATGTCTACCAAAGGGGGACAGTTTGATCTTGACCAATGTCGATGTTATCACCAGGCTCTTTGTTTACAATATTAGAAATGCTTATACTTGTGCTTATGCTTATGTGCTAAGTTATGTTAAAGGGTGGGTGCGACTATGAATATGTCACTCCCTCAACCATTAGAAAAGTGCCTGTCCTCAGGTGTTTAAGTTTGGATATAGTGTCACATTTTCTTCTTTTACAATTGGTGTATCTCCTATTATTGTAGGTGTTTCTTCTACTTTGGGTTTTTTATATTTTATAATTAATTTCTTAGGTATGCTTTTGAACTTATATGTCAAATACAGTGTTAAAATTATTAATATGATTACAAATATGGTTATTGTAATTATCTGGAATATAATGTAATTATAATAATTTGTGTCCTTTGTACAAACGATAGTTGTTCCAATTTTATAACATCATTGCTTATGTGAATGATTTGAGTATAATCTAACATATTGTTTGAAATTGAAATTTCTTTAATTTGCAGTGAACAATTAAGGTTTTTATTATATTGTTTCCTTCTATTGTTATTTCGTTATTTATACAATTATGATTTAATATAGTTTTTGGTAAATTCCAAGTTAAAATTATATTTGGTTCTACGTAGTTGATTTGAAAATTTTGAAAAATTTTAGTATAACTACATTCTGGTGTTATTTGGTTTAAAATTCCTGTCAAACATTCAGTATTAATTAATTTTTTTGTTTCTTTGCTATTAACTTTTTTGTCTTGGGTAAAATATTTTTCATGAGCTATTTCTGTCAAAATGTTATTATTATCATCCGGGTATGGAATTATTTCGAATACCGGGCTTTCGTTTGTATCTGATTTAAACCAAGTGGAAGTTTTTGTATTCAACAATTTCTCAGAAATTACATGCAACAAATAGTCATGTTTTAGTAATTTTGGGTTAAAAATGACTAATCCTGTGAGCTGCATTCCCATCTCAATGTCTTCTCTATATTCTGTAAAGTGTAAGTTAAATATAAGGATATCTAATTTCTTTCCTTTTTGTTTCTCTTGATCTAGTTCGTTCATGATTTCTATTCCTTTGTTTATAGCTTCTATTAAGTAATTTAATTCATTAATCTGGACGCTGTTCTCTGCTAAGTTGCTTATTTTTTGTTCGATTTCTATTTTGCCTTCTTGATCTAATGTTCCAAATAAGTATTTATATACTGTTTCTACTATGTTAATTAAACCTCTTTTGCTGCGTTTGGTTATTTTTAAGCCGTTTATTTCTCTGTTTAATTTTTCTACTAGATATTTGTATTAGGTTATTAAATTCTTTACTTTGTTCAATTAAATTGTTAAAAGTTTCTTCGGTTTTTGTTATATTAACCGTTAAACAGTGAAATTCGTAATCTGTCCGAATGTCTATGGTTCCTGATTTAAATATTACTTAGATAGCCGTTATGGGCTTTGATAGGATTCAATGCCTTCTGCATTTATATGGTTTACAGTTATTGATAGTAATATTATAATAATTAGTTTAAGCTGGTGCTTGTATGTTTTGATCGCTGTCTGTTGTTGACCTGTAATTGTTATATTTGCTTTGATTAGTCTTCTTTTTCTTTTTGAATTTGGTTTTGTAATGTGTTATTTTCCTGCCTCTGTATGTTTCCTCAAAATGTTTGTCGTCGATTTGTCTTAGGTCTCCTGTTTTCTTGAACGGGGTTGTCGTCTTTGATTTAACTAATGGTGAATGTTTGTATCTAGTGTCAATTTCATAATTTGTTCGTTTTTTGTTGAGGTTATTTATTAGTTTTTCTTTATTAGCTTGAGTGTCATACTCTGGTGTACCTGCGTATATGAATATGTCCGCTGGTGTTCTGTTAGTCGTTTTGTGCTTTGTTTTATGATTGTACGTGTAGAGTATAGTTTCAAATTTTGTAAGTTTATTTTCGACGTCTGAGTCGCTGTTAATGATTCTTAATTTTTCGTTAACTGTTTCGTGAAATCGTTCTACGTCGGATATACAATTTTTACTAGTGGTTATATTAATATTTACTGCTTCTGATTTTAGACATAATTGTGAACCTGTGCACATAAAACTATGTTAATTGAATTTTTTCACAACTACTCGATTATTAGTATGGTTGTTGAGTGGAGGCGGAGGCAAGTGGTACGGTTAGTTGCGAGCTCGAACCTTGCCAAGGGAACTAATTTTTTTTATACCCTGAACCCATTGAAAATGGATCAAAAGGCTATTCTAAATTTGTGCAAAATGTAAATGTATGTAACAGGTAGAAGAAAGCTTTTCCGATCCCATTGTGTAGATATATTCTTGATCAGCATCAATAGCCGAGTCAATCTAGCCATGTCTGTCCGTCTGTCCGTCCGTCCGTCCGTATGTATGAACGCACGATCTAAGTAACTTAAAGAGCTAGAGACGTGAAATTATAGCTGTAGATCCTCTAGTACATGCGCAGAGCGAGTTTTTTTCCGATTGAGTAAATTTTTTAAATAATAAGAGCTAGATCCACCAAAATCGACATGTTTACAATAGAATAGTATATTTATGTCCAGTATCATTCATATACCTATCGCGACCTTCCCGCTATTACCTGATAGCTATAAATCAAGTCTGTCCGTCCGTCCGTCCGTATGTATGAACGCAAGATCTTAGTAACTATAAGAGCTAGAGACGTGAAGTTTTAGATCCTCCTAGTACATGTGCAGATCGAGTTTTTTTCCGATAAACAATAACTTTCTCCGTCTTCAAGCAATCGATAAAAATCGATATCGAAATCCTGTTGTTTTGAGTAAATTTGCTGAATAGTAAGAGCTAGATCCACCAAAATTGACATGTCTACAATATAATAGTATATTTATATCAAGTATCATTCAAATACCCATCGCGACCTTCACGCTACTTTCTGATAGTTGTAAATCTAGTTAATAACCGAACTTCCATTGCTCACCAATTAAACCTACAATCTTACTGCAATTTACTTTTAAAGAATACACAGATATTCGATGGTTCATTGAGGAATACTATAGAACATTTCATGAAGAGCGGTTAAGAAACACGTCCTGGCGGCACTAGCGCAAATTTGAAGAATATCTGTATGCATGTACACACGCATTTATGCGGCTCTGCTTTCATGCAGATCGGTTAAGAAACACGTGTTTGCGCCACCATCGCAAATTCGAATAATATCTCTATGCATGTTCACACACACATTTATGCGCGTCTGCTTCGTATTTATCAACAGCATTATAATTGCGATTGTATTATTGTCCGTGTAACTATGTTAATTGTTTTTTTTTTTATTAATACTCGATTATTAGTGTGGTCTTGGAGTGGAGGCGGTGGCATCCGTTGCAAATCGAAATCGAAATCCTGAGTAAATTTGGTAAATAATGTGAGCTAGATCCACCAAAATTAACATATTTAAAATAGAATAGGATATTTATATCCAGTATCATTCATATACCTAGTGCGACCTTCCGGCTACTACCTGATAGCTATAAGTCAAGTTAATAGCCCAACTTCCATTGCTCACCAATTCATGCTACAATTTTAATGCAATTTACTTTCAGAGAATACACAGATATGCTATGGTACATTAAGGAATACTATAGAACATTTAATGAAGATCCGTTAAGAAACACGTTTTTGCGGCACCAGCGCAAATTCGAAGAATATCTGTATGCATGCACACACGCATTTACGCACGTCTGCTTCGTATTTATCAACAGCATTATAATTGTGATTGTATTGTTGTCCGTATTTTTTATACCCTGAACCCATTGAAAATGGAAAAAAGGGTATATTGTAAATACAATATACCCTTTTTTCAATAAATATGCAAAATCTTAATGTCTGTAACAGGTAGAAGGAAGCTGTTCCGTTGTTTTTTTTTCTCACTTATACTCGATTATTATTGTGGTTGTTGAGTGGAGGCGATGGCAAGTGGTGCGGTTAGTTCCGAGCTCAAACCCTGCCGAGCCAACTTATTTTTTTGGCATGCCTGCCGTGTGCTTGCAGCCGCAAAAGGCACAATTGTATAAAGAGGCAATGAAAATGGTATGGATCCAGACGCATGCTATACATTCTGATCGTTAATTGCCTGTCATAAAACCCTTTATGCTAAGATTATAATATTGCCAATAAAAGATTCCTTGCATTTGATCCATATCAAAGTGCAAACGAGCGACAAGTGCGATCCACCTGTTTCATTCAAGCCCACCGCATGCATGCCAAAAACACAAAGACCGTGCCAGTCGCCCAAATTTACACACCCATTGATAAAAATATCTCTGCCTCACGACAAACCCTTGATCAGCTCATTCGCACACTTTTGTGTAGAGCTCGAAATTCACAAATGCCAAAAACTTCAAATTTGGTCAAATTTGCATCGGGCAGGCAGGCAGGCAACCAACGCGCACACAAACGCATTAATGCTTCCATCCATATAGAAAAGTGTGTTAGTGTGCGTGGTTGGCCGACCCAAAAAGTTATCATGCACACATGCCAGCGATCAGGTACCCTTACCCCTACAACAAGCAGGGAAAATAGCAATTTTGCATATGAACAGGCCAAACCCTTTAATAATTTCACACAACTGCTTACTTGAAAGAGTGTGCGTCCATTTTTGGTCTTTTCTTAAATTCTTCGACAAGCCGACGATGAATTACCCTTGCAGAAATACGACTTAGATATTTTTGTATTTTAAGAAAAAACAAGTAAGAGGTTTTAGTCGGGAGCTCCCGACTAGGGGATACCCTGAACCCTCTTATTCCAACACCAATTAAATGAATAAAAAAAAGTTCCCTTGGCATGGTTCGAATTTGCAACTGACCGTATTACTTACTGTCGACTCTACTCAAAAGCCACATCAGCAAACAAAAAATAATAATACTTTCCCCGGTCGGGCTCGAACCGCACCACTTGCTATGCCTCTACTCAGCAGCCACACCAACAATTAAGTACTTATGATAAAAAAAGCAACTAAAATAACATTACAAAAAAAAAGATGCAATTACCATGCTATAGAATGCGAAGCAGACGCGCATGAATGTGTTGTACATGTATACAGAAATTCTTAAAGCTGCTGCCCCATTCAATTGCGCAGTTGCATATAACTTTGGTTTTTCTAAACTGATCTTTATGAAATTTTCTACTGTATATCTTATTGTAACAGAATGTTTGTTTATTCTGAAAAAGTAAATTGCATTTAAATTGTGGTTTAAATTGGTTGGCAATAGAATAGTCTCTTGCTCTTATAGGTTCTGAGATCCTTGAGTTCATACATACGGACGGACGGACAGACAGACAGACGGACGGACAGACAGACGGATATACCCTTATCCCCATTTTTAATGGGTTCAGGGTATAAAAAAGATGCAATTACAATGATATTAGAATGCGAAGCAGACGCGCATGAATGTGTGTATGTACATCTACATGTACAAGAGCTAGAGACGTGAAATTTTAGCTGTAGATCCTCCTAGTACATGTGCAGATCGAGTTTTTTTTCCGATAAACAATAACTTTCTCCGTCTTCAAGCAATCGATAAAAATCGATATCGAAATCCTGTTTTTTGAGTTAATTTGGTAAACAGTAATAGCTAGATCCACCAAAATTGACATGTCTACAATATAATAGTATATTTATATCAACTATCATTCATATACCCATCGCGACCTTCCCGCTACTACCTGATAGCTATAAATCAAGTTAATAGCCCAACTTCCATTGCTCACCAATTAAAGCTACAATTTTAATGCAATTTACTTTCAGAGAATACACAGATATTCTATGGTACATTAAGGAATACTATAGAACACTTCATGAAGATCCATTAAGAAACACGTGTTTGCGGCACCAGCGCAAATTCGAAGAATATCTGTATGCATGTACACACGCATTTATGCGCGTCTGCTTCGTATTTATCAACAGCATTATAATTGCGATTGTATTGTTGTCCGTATTTTGTATACCCTGAACCCATTGAAAATGGAAAAAAGGGTATATTGTATTTATGCAAAATGTTAATGTCTGTAACAGGTAGAAGGAAGCCGTTCCGTTGTTTATTTTTCTCACTTATACTCGATTTTTATTGTGGTTGTTGAGTGGAGGCGATGGCAAGTGGTGCGGTTAGTTCCGAGCTCAAACCCTGCCGAGGCAACTTATTTTTTTGGCATGCCTGCCGTGGGCTTGCAGCCGCAAAAGGCACAAATGTATAAAGAGGCAATGAAAATGGTATGGATCCAGACGCATGCTATACATTCTGATCGTTAATTGCCTGTCATAAAACCCTTTATGCTAAGATTATAATAATAATAATAATAATTATTACTAATAAAAGATTACTTGCATTTGATCCATATCAAAGTGCAAAAGAGCGACAAGTGCGATCCACCTGTTTCATTCAAGCCCACCGCAGGCATGCCAAAAAAACAAAGACCGTGCCAGTCGCCCAAATTTATACACCCATTGATAAAAATATCTCTGCCTCACGACAAACCCTTGATCAGCTCATTCGCACACCTTTGTGAGTGTGTATATGTGTGTGTGTAGAGCTCGAAATTCACAACTGCCAAAAACTTCAAATTTGGTCAAATTTGCATCGGGCAGGCAACCAACACGCACACAAACGCATTAATGCTTCCATCCATATAGAAAAGTGTGTTAGTGTGCGTGGTTGGTCTACCCAAAAAGTTATCATGCACACATGCCAGCGATCAGGTACCCTTACCCCTACAACAAGCATGGAAAATAGCAATTTTGCACATGAACAGGCCAAACCCTTTAATAATTTCACACAACTGCTAACTTGAAAGAGTGTGCGTCAATTTTTGGTCTTTTCTTAAATTCTTCGACAAGCCGACGATGAATTACCTTGCAGAAATACGACTTAGATATTTTTGTATTTTAAGAAAAAACAAGTAAGAGGTTCTAGTCGGGAGCTCCCGACTAGGGGATACCCTGAACCCTCTTATTCCAACACCAAATAAATGAATAAAAAAAAGTTCCCTTGGCATGGCTCGAATTTGCAACTGACCGTATTACTTACTGTCGAATCTACTCAAAAGCCACATCAGCAAACAAAAAATAATAATACTTTCCCCGGTCGGGCTCGAACCGCACCACTTGCTATGCCTCTACTCAGCAGCCACACCAACAATTAAGTACTTATGATAAAAAAAGCAACTAAAATAACATTACAAAAAAAAAGATGCAATTACCATGCTATAGAATGCGAAGCAGACGCGCATGAATGTGTTGTACATGTATACAGAAATTCTTAAAGCTGCTGCCCCATTCAATTGCGCAGTTGCATATAACTTTGGTTTTTCTAAACTGATCTTTATGAAATTTTCTACAGTATATCTTATTGTAACAGAATGTTTGTTTATTCTGAAAAAGTAAATTGCATTTAAATTGTGGTTTTATTGGTTGGCAATAGAAGTTGGGTTATTAGCTTGATTTATAGCTCTGCGGTGGTAGCGGGGAGGTGGCGATAGGTATGAAATGAAAGATACTTGAAATATCTTTAATATTCTAGAAGCAACATATCATGTTTGGTGGCTCTAGCTCTTATTATTTACCCAATTTGCTAAAAAAAAACATGATGTCGTTATCGATTTTTATCGATTGTTTGGAAACGGAGTAAGTTATCGATTATCGGAACAAACTCGATCTGCGCGGGAGCTAGGAGCATCTACATCTAAAATTTCAAGTCTCTAGCTCTTATAGGTTCTGAGATCCTTGAGCTCATACATACGGACGGACGGACAGACAGACAGACGGACGGACAGACAGACGGATATACCCTTATCCCCATTTTTAATGGGTTCAGGGTATAAAAAAGATGCAATTACAATGATATTAGAATGCGAAGCAGACGCGCATGAATGTGTGTATGTACATGTACATGTACAAGAGCTAGAGACGTGAAATTTTAGCTGTAGATCCTCCTAGTACATGTGCAGATCGAGTTTTTTTCCGATAAACAATAACTTTCTCCGTCTTCAAGCAATCGATAAAAATCGATATCGAAATCCTGTTTTTTTTGAGTTAATTTGGTAAACAGTAATAGCTAGATCCACCAAAATTGACATGTCTACAATATAATAGTATATTTATATCAACTATCATTCATATACCCATCGCGACCTTCCCGCTACTACCTGATAGCTATAAATCAAGTTAATAGCCCAACTTCCATTGCTCACCAATTAAAGCTACAATTTTAATGCAATTTACTTTCAGAGAAAACACAGATATTCTATGGTACATTAAGGAATACTATAGAACACTTCATGAAGATCCATTAAGAAACACGTGTTTGCGGCACCAGCGCAAATTCGAAGAATATCTGTATGCATGTACACACGCATTTATGCGCGTCTGCTTCGTATTTATCAACAGCATTATAATTGCGATTGTATTGTTGTCCGTATTTTGTATACCCTGAACCCATTGAAAATGGAAAAAAGGGTATATTGTATTTATGCAAAATGTTAATGTCTGTAACAGGTAGAAGGAAGCCGTTCCGTTGTTTATTTTTCTCACTTATACTCGATTTTTATTGTGGTTGTTGAGTGGAGGCGATGGCAAGTGGTGCGGTTAGTTCCGAGCTCAAACCCTGCCGAGGCAACTTATTTTTTTGGCATGCCTGCCGTGGGCTTGCAGCCGCAAAAGGCACAAATGTATAAAGAGGAAATGAAAATGGTATGGATCCAGACGCATGCTATACATTCTGATCGTTAATTGCCTGTCATAAAACCCTTTATGCTAAGATTATAATAATAATAAAAATAATTATTACTAATAAAAGATTACTTGCATTTGATCCATATCAAAGTGCAAACGAGCGACAAGTGCGATCCACCTGTTTCATTCAAGCCCACCGCAGGCATGCCAAAAAAACAAAGTCCATGCCAGTCGCCCAAATTTATACACCCATTGATAAAAATATCTCTGCTTCACGACAAACCCTTGATCAGCTCATTCGCACACCTTTGTGAGTGTGTATATGTGTGTGTGTAGAGCTCGAAATTCACAACTGCCAAAAACTTCAAATTTGGTCAAATTTGCATCAGGCAGGCAACCAACACGCACACAAACGCATTAATGCTTCCATCCATATAGAAAAGTGTGTTAGTGTGCGTGGTTGGTCTACCCAAAAAGTTATCATGCACACATGCCAGCGATCAGGTACCCTTACCCCTACAACAAGCATGGAAAATAGCAATTTTGCACATGAACAGGCCAAACCCTTTAATAATTTCACACAACTGCTAACTTGAAAGAGTGTGCGTCAATTTTTGGTCTTTTCTTAAATTCTTCGACAAGCCGACGGTGAATTACCTTGCAGAAATACGACTTAGATATTTTTGTATTTTAAGAAAAAACAAGTAAGAGGTTCTAGTCGGGAGCTCCCGACTAGGGGATACCCTGAACCCTCTTATTCCAACACCAAATAAATGAATAAAAAAAGTTCCCTTGGCATGGCTCGAATTTGCAACTGACCGTATTACTTACTGTCGAATCTACTCAACAGCCACATCAGCAAACAAAAAATAATAATACTTTCCCCGGTAGGGCTCGAACTCGCGGCAGACCGCACCACTTGCTATGCCTCTACTCAGCAGCCACACCAACAATTAAGTACTTATGATAAAAAAGGAACTAAAATAACATTACAAAAAAAAGATGCAATTACCATGCTATTAGAATGCGAAGCAGACGCGCATGAATGTGTGTGTGTACATGTATACAGAAATTCTTAAAGCTGCTGGCTACAGTATATCTTATTGTACCATAGAATATTTATGTATTCTGAAAAAGTCAATTGCATTTAAATGTAGGTTTAAATTGGTTGGCAATAGAAGTTGGGTTTTTAGCTTGATTTATAGCTCTGTGGTGGTAGCGGGAGGTGACGAGAGGTATGAAATGAAAGATACTTGAAATATTTATAATATTCTAGAAGCAACATATCATGTTTGGTGGCTCTAGCTCTTATTATTTACCCAATTTGCTAAAAAAAAAAACATGATGTCGTTATGGATTTTTATCGATTGCTGGAAACGGAGTAAGTTATCGATTATCGGAAACAAACTCGATCTGCGCGGGAACTAGGAGCATCTACATTCTGAGATCCTTGAGCTCATACATACGGAAGGACGCACGGACGGACGGACGGACGGACAGACAGACAGACGGACATTGCTAGATCGACTCGGCTATTGATGCTGATCAAGAATATATATACTTTATGGGGTCGGAGATGCTTCCTTCTGCCTGGTACATATATTTGGATTTTGCACAAATACAATATACTCTTATCCCCATTTTTAAAGGGTTCAGGGTATAAAAAAGATGCAATTACAATGCTATTAGAATGCGAAGCAGACGCGCATGAATGTGTGTGTGTCCATGTACATGTACAAGAGCTAGAGAGACAATATAATAGTATATTTATATCAACTATCATTCATATACCCATCGCGACCTTCCCACTACTTTCTGATAGCTGTAAATCTAGTTAATAACCCAACTTCCATTGCTCTCCAATTAAACCTACAATCTTACTGCAATTTACTTTTAGAGAATACACAGAACATTTCATGAAGATCGCTTAAGAAACACGTGCTTGCGGCACCAGCGCAAATTTGAAGAATATCTGTATGCATGTACACACGCATTTATGCGGCTCTGCTTTCATGCAGATCGGTTAAGAAACACGTGTTTGCGGCACCAGCGCAAATTCGAATAATATCTGTATGCATGTTCACACACACATTTATGCGCGTCTGCTTCGTATTTATCAACAGCATTATAATTGTGATTGTATTATTGTCCGTGTAACTATGTTAATTGTTGTTTTTTTTTTACTAATACTCGATGATTAGTGTGGTTGTGGAGTGGAGGCGGTGGCATCCGTTACAAATCGAAATCGATATCCTGAGTAAATTTGGTAAATAATAAGAGCTAGATTCACAAAAATTAACATGTTTACAATAGAATAGGATATTTATATCCAGTATCATTCATATACGTATTGCGACCTTCCGGCTACTACCTGATAGCTATAAATCAAGTTAATAGCCCAACTTCCATTGCTCACCAATTAAAGCTACAATTTTAATGCAATTTACTTTCAGAGAATACACAGATATTCTATGGTACATTAAGGAATACTACAGAACACTTCATGAAGATCCGTAAAGTAACACGTGTTTGCGGCACCAGCGCAAATTCGAAGAATATCTGTATGCATGTACACACGCATTTATGCGCGTCTGCTTCGTATTTATCAACAGCATTATAATTGCGATTGTATTGTTGTCCGTATTTTGTATACCCTGAACCCATTGAAAATGGAAAAAAGGGTATATTGTATTTATGCAAAATGTTAATGTCTGTAACAGGTAGAAGGAAGCCGTTCCGTTGTTTTTTTTCTCACTTATACTCGATTATTATTGTGGTTGTTAAGTGGAGGCGATGGCAAGTGGTGCGGTTAGTTCCGAGCTCAAACCCTGCCGAGGCAACTTATTTTTTTGGCATGCCTGCCGTGGGCTTGCAGCCGCAAAAGGCACAAATGTATAAAGAGGCAATGAAAATGGTATGGATCCAGACGCATGCTATACATTCTGATCGTTAATTGCCTGTCATAAAACCCTTTATGCTAAGATTATAATAATAATAATAATAATTATTACTAATAAAAGATTACTTGCATTTGATCCATATCAAAGTGCAAACGAGCGACAAGTGCGATCCACCTGTTTCATTCAAGCCCACCGCAGGCATGCCAAAAAAACAAAGACCGTGCCAGTCGCCCAAATTTATACACCCATTGATAAAAATATCTCTGCCTCACGACAAACCCTTGATCAGCTCATTCGCACACCTTTGTGAGTGTGTATATGTGTGTGTGTAGAGCTCGAAATTCACAACTGCCAAAAACTTCAAATTTGGTCAAATTTGCATCAGGCAGGCAACCAACACGCACACAAACGCATTAATGCTTCCATCCATATAGAAAAGTGTGTTAGTGTGCGTGGTTGGTCTACCCAAAAAGTTATCATGCACACATGCCAGCGATCAGGTACCCTTACCCCTACAACAAGCATGGAAAATAGCAATTTTGCACATGAACAGGCCAAACCCTTTAATAATTTCACACAACTGCTAACTTGAAAGAGTGTGCGTCAATTTTTGGTCTTTTCTTAAATTCTTCGACAAGCCGACGATGAATTACCTTGCTGAAATACGACTTAGATATTTTTGTATTTTAAGAAAAAACAAGTAAGAGGTTCTAGTCGGGAGCTCCCGACTAGGGGATACCCTGAACCCTCTTATTCCAACACCAAATAAATGAATAAAAAAAAGTTCCCTTGGCATGGCTCGAATTTGCAACTGACCGTATTACTTACTGTCGAATCTACTCAATAGCCACATCAGCAAACAAAAAATAATAATACTTTCCCCGGTAGGGCTCGAACTCGCGGCAGACCGCACCACTTGCTATGCCTCTACTCAGCAGCCACACCAACAATTAAGTAGTTATGATAAAAAGGGAACTAAAATAACATTACAAAAAAAAGATGCAATTACCATGCTATTAGAATGCGAAGCAGACGCGCATGAATGTGTGTGTGTACATGTATACAGAAATTCTTAAAGCTGCTGCCCCATTCAATTGCGCAGTTGCATATAACTTTGGTTTTTCTTAACCGATCTTTATGAAATTTTCTACAGTATATCTTATTGTACCATAGAATATTTATGTATTCTGAAAAAGTCAATTGCATTTAAATTGTGGTTTAAATTGGTTGGCAATAGAAGTTGGGTTTTTAGCTTGATTTATAGCTCTATGGTGGTAGCGGGGAGGTGGCGAGAGGTATGAAATGAAAGATACTTGAAATATTTATAATATTCTAGAAGCAACATATCATGTTTGGTGGCTCTAGCTCTTATTATTTACCCAATTTGCTAAAAAAAAAAACATGATGTCGTTATCGATTTTTATCGATTGCTGGAAACGGAGTAAGTTATCGATTATCGGAAACAAACTCGATCTGCGCGGGAGCTAGGAGCATCTACATTCTGAGATCCTTGAGCTCATACATACGGAAGGACGCACGGACGGACGGACGGACGGACAGACAGACAGACGGACATTGCTAGATCGACTCGGCTATTGATGCTGATCAAGAATATATATACTTTATGGGGTCGGAGATGCTTCCTTATGCCTGGTACATATATTTGGATTTTGCACAAATACAATATACTCTTATCCCCATTTTTAAAGGGTTCAGGGTATAAAAAAGATGCAATTACAATGCTATTAGAATGCGAAGCAGACGCGCATGAATGTGTGTGTGTACATGTCCATGTACAAGAGCTAGAGACGTGAAGTTTTAGCTGTAGATCCTCCTAGTACATGTGCAGATCGAGTTTTTTTCCGATAAACAATAATTTTCTCCGTCTTCAAGCAATCGATAAAAATCGATATCGAAATCCTGTTTTTTTGAGTAAATTTGGTAAATAGTAAGAGCTAGATCCACCAAAATTGACATGTCTACAATATAATAGTATATTTATATCAACTATCATTCATATACCCATCGCGACCTTCCCACTACTTTCTGATAGCTGTAAATCTAGTTAATAACCCAACTTCCATTGCTCTTCAATTAAACCTACAATCTTACTGCAATTTACTTTTAGAGAATACACAGAAATTCTATGGTACATTAAGGAATACTATAGAACATTTCATGAAGATCGCTTAAGAAACACGTGCTTGCGGCACCAGCGCAAATTTGAAGAATATCTGTATGCATGTACACACGCATTTATGCGGCTCTGCTTTCATGCAGATCGGTTAAGAAACACGTGTTTGCGGCACCAGCGCAAATTCGAATAATATCTGTATGCATGTTCACACACACATTTATGCGCGTCTGCTTCGTATTTATCAACAGCATTATAATTGTGATTGTATTATTGTCCGTGTAACTATGTTAATTGTTGTTTTTTTTTTTACTAATACTCGATTATTAGTGTGGTTGTGGAGTGGAGGCGGTGGCATCCGTTACAAATCGAAATCGATATCCTGAGTAAATTTGGTAAATAATAAGAGCTAGATTCACAAAAATTAACATGTTTACAATAGAATAGGATATTTATATCCAGTATCATTCATATACGTATTGCGACCTTCCGGCTACTACCTGATAGCTATAAATCAAGTTAATAGCCCAACTTCTATTGCTCACCAATTAAAGCTACAATTTTAATGCAATTTACTTTCAGAGAATACACAGATATTCTATGGTACATTAAGGAATACTACAGAACACTTCATGAAGATCCGTAAAGAAACACGTGTTTGCGGCACCAGCGCAAATTCGAAGAATATCTGTATGCATGTACACACGCATTTATCCGCGTCTGCTTCGCATTTATCAACATCATTATAATTGCGATTGTATTGTTGTCCGTATTTTGTATACCCTGAACCCATTGAAAATGGAAAAAAGGGTATATTGTATTTATGCAAAATGTTAATGTCTGTAACAGGTAGAAGGAAGCCGTTCCGTTGTTTTTTTTCTCACTTATACTCGATTATTATTGTGGTTGTTAAGTGGAGGCGATGGCAAGTGGTGCGGTTAGTTCCGAGCTCAAACCCTGCCGTGGCAACTTTACCAAATCGCCCAAATTTACACACCCATTGATAAAAATATCTCTGCCTCACGACAAACCCTTGATCAGCTCATTGCACACCTTTGTGAGTGTGTATATGGGTGTGTGTGTAGAGCTCGAAATTCACAAATGCCAAAACATCAAATTTGGTCAAATTTGCATCGGGCAAGCAGGCAGGCAACCAACACGCACACAAATGCATTAATGCTTCCATCCATATAGAAAAGTGTGTTAGTGTGCGTGGTTGGTCTACCCAAAAAGTTATCATGCACACATGCCCGCGATCAGGTACCCTTACCCCTACAACAAGCATGGAAAATAGCAATTTTGCACATGAACAGGCCAAACCCTTTAATAATTTCACACAACTGCTTACTTGAAAGAGTGTGCGTCAATTTTTGGTCTTTTCTTAAATTCTTCGACAAGCCGACGATGAATTAGCCTTGCAGAAATACGACTTAGATATTTTTGTATTTTGAGAAAAAACAAGTAAGAGGTTCTAGTCGGGAGCTCCCGACTAGGGGATACCCTGAACCCTCTTATTCCAACACCAAATAAATGAATAAAAAAAAGTTCCCTTGGCATGGTTCGAATTTGCAACTGACCGTATTACTTACTGTCGACTCTCCTCAAAAGCCACATCAGCAAAAAAAAAATAATAATACATTCCCCGGTCGGGCTCGAACCGCACCACTTGCTATGCCTCTACTCAGCAGCCACACCAACAATTAAGTACTTATGATAAAAAAAGCAACTAAAATAACATTACAAAAAAAAAGATGCAATTACCATGCTATAGAATGCGAAGCAGACGCGCATGAATGTGTTGTACATGTATACAGAAATTCTTAAAGCTGCTGCCCCATTCAATTGCGCAGTTGCATATAACTTTGGTTTTTCTAAACTGATCTTTATGAAATTTTCTACAGTATATCTTATTGTAACAGAATGTTTGTTTATTCTGAAAAACTAAATTGCATTTAAATTGTGGTTTAAATTGGTTGGCAATAGAAGTTGGGTTATTAGCTAGATTTATAGCTCTGTGGTGGTAGCGGGGAGGTGGCGATAGATATGAAATGAAAGATACTTGAAATATCTATAATATTCTAGAAGCAACATATCATGTTTGGTGGCTCTAGCTCTTATTATTTACCCAATTTGTTAAAAAAAAAAACATGATGTCGATATCGATTTTTATCGATTGCTGGAAACGGAGTAAGTTATTGATTATCGGAAACAAACTCGCTCTGCGCGGGAACTAGGAGCATCTACATCTAAAATTTCAAGTCTCTAGCTCTTATAGGTTCTGAGATCCTTGAGCTCATACATACGGACGGACGGACAGACAGACAGACGGACGGACAGACAGACGGATATACCCTTATCCCCATTTTTAATGGGTTCAGGGTATAAAAAAGATGCAATTACAATGATATAAGAATGCGAAGCAGACGCGCATGAATGTGTGTATGTACATGTACATGAGTTTTTTTCCGATAAACAATAACTTTCTCCGTCTTCAAGCAATCGATAAAAATCGATATCGAAATCCTGTTTTTTTTGAGTTAATTTGGTAAACAGTAATAGCTAGATCCACCAAAATTGACATGTCTACAATATAATAGTATATTTATATCAACTATCATTCATATACCCATCGCGACCTTCCCGCTACTACCTGATAGCTATAAATCAAGTTAATAGCCCAACTTCCATTGCTCACCAATTAAAGCTACAATTTTAATGCAATTTACTTTCAGAGAATACACAGATATTCTATGGTACATTAAGGAATACTATAGAACACTTCATGAAGATCCATTAAGAAACACGTGTTTGCGGCACCAGCACAAATTCGAAGAATATCTGTATGCATGTACACACGCATTTATGCGCGTCTGCTTCGTATTTATCAACAGCATTATAATTGCGATTGTATTGTTGTCCGTATTTTGTATACCCTGAACCCATTGAAAATGGAAAAAAGGGTATATTGTATTTATGCAAAATGTTAATGTTTATTATGGTTGTTGAGTGGAGGCGATGGCAAGTGGTGCGGTTAGTTCCGAGCTCAAACCCTGCCGAGGCAACTTATTTTTTTGGCATGCCTGCCGTGGGCTTGTAGCCGCAAAAGGCACAAATGTATAAAGAGGCAATGAAAATGGTATGGATCCAGACGCATGCTATACATTCTGATCGTTAATTGCCTGTCATAAAACCCTTTATGCTAAGATTATAATAATAATAATAATAATAATTATTACTAATAAAAGATTACTTGCATTTGATCCATATCAAAGTGCAAACAAGCGACAAGTGCGATCCACCTGTTTCATTCAAGCCCACCGCAGGCATGCCAAAAAAACAAAGACCGTGCCAGTCGCCCAAATTTATACACCCATTGATAAAAATATCTCTGCCTCACGACAAACCCTTGATCAGCTCATTCGCAGACCTTTGTGAGTGTGTATATGTGTGTGTGTAGAGCTCGAAATTCACAACTGCCAAAAACTTCAAATTTGGTCAAATTTGCATCGAGCAGGCAACCAACACGCACACAAACGCATTAATGCTTCCATCCATATAGAAAAGTGTGTTAGTGTGCGTGGTTGGTCTATCCAAAAAGTTATCATGCACACATGCCAGCGATCAGGTACCCTTACCCCTACAACAAGCATGGAAAATAGCAATTTTGCACATGAACAGGCCAAACCCTTTAATAATTTCACACAACTGCTTACTTGAAAGAGTGTGCGTCAATTTTTGGTCTTTTCTTAAATTCTTCGACAAGCCGACGATGAATTACCTTGCAGAAATACGACTTAGATATTTTTGTATTTTAAGAAAAAACAAGTAAGAGGTTCTAGTCGGGAGCTCCCGACTAGGGGATACCCTGAACCCTCTTATTCCAACACCAAATAAATGAATAAAAAAAAGTTCCCTTGGCATGGCTCGAATTTGCAACTAACCGTATTACTTACTGTCGAATCTACTCAACAGCCACATCAGCAAACAAAAAATAATAATACTTTCCCCGGTAGGGCTCGAACTCGCGGCAGACCGCACCACTTGCTATGCCTCTACTCAGCAGCCACATCAACAATTAAGTACTTATGATAAAAAAGGAACTAAAATAACATTACAAAAAAAAGATGCAATTACCATGCTATTAGAATGCGAAGCAGACGCGCATGAATGTGTGTGTGTACATGTATACAGAAATTCTTAAAGCTGCTGCCCCATTCAATTGCGCAGTTGCATATAACTTTGGTTTTTTCTTAACCGATCTTTATGAAATTTTCTACAGTATATCTTATTGTACCATAGAATATTTATGTATTCTGAAAAAGTCAATTGCATTTAAATTGTGGTTTAAATTGGTTGGCAATAGAAGTTGGGTTTTTAGCTTGATTTATAGCTCTGTGGTGGTAGCGGGGAGGTGGCGATAGGTATGAAATGAAAGATACTTGAAATATTTATAATATTCTAGAAGCAACATATCATGTTTGGTGGCTCTAGCTCTTATTATTTACCCAATTTGCTAAAAAAAAAACATGATGTCGTTATCGATTTTTATCGATTGCTGGAAACGGAGTAAGTTATCGATTATCGGAAACAAACTCGATCTGCGCGGGAACTAGGAGCATCTACATTCTGAGATCCTTGAGCTCATACATACGGAAGGACGCACGGACGGACGGACGGACGGACAGACAGACAGATGGACAGACAGACGGACATTGCTAGATCGACTCGGCTATTGATGCTGATCAAGAATATATATACTTTATGGGGTCGGAGATGCTTCCTTCTGCCTGGTACATATATTTGGATTTTGCACAAATACAATATACCCTTATCCCCATTTTTAAAGGGTTCAGGGTATAAAAAAAATGCAATTACAATGCTATTAGAATGCGAAGCAGACGCACATGAATGTGTGTGTGTACATGTACATGGACAAGAGCTAGAGACGTGAAGTTTTAGCTGTAGATCCTCCTAGTACATGTGCAGATCGAGTTTTTTTTTCCGATAAACAATAACTTTCTCCGTCTTCAAGCAATCGATAAAAATCGATATCGAAATCCTGTTTTGTTGAGTAAATTTGGTAAATAGTAAGAGCTAGATCCACCAAAATTGACATGTCTACAATAGAATAGGATATTTATATCCAGTATCATTCATATACCTATTGCGACCTTTAGCTATAAATCAAGTTAATAGCCCAACTTCCATTTCTCACCAATTAAAGCTACAATTTTAATGAAATTTACTTTCAGAGAAAACACAGATATTCTATGGTACATTAAGGAATACTATAGAACATTTCATGAAGATCCGTTAAGAAACACGTGCTTGCGGCACCAGCGCAAATTCGAATAATATCTGTATGCATGTTCACACACACATTTATGCGCGTCTGCTTCGTATTTATCAACAGCATTATGATTGTGATTGTATTATTGTCCGTGTAACTATGTTAATTCCTGTTTTTTTTTTGTTACTAATACTCGATTATTAGTGTGGTTGTGGAGTGGAGGCGGTGGCATCCGTTACAAATCGAAATCGATATCCTGAGTAAAGTTGGTAAATAATAAGAGCTAGATCCACCAAAATTAACATGTTTACAATACAATAGGATATTTATATCCAGTATCATTCATATACCTATTGCGACCTTCCGGCTACTACCTGATAGCTATAAATCAAGTTAATAGCCCAACTTCCATTGCTCACCAATTAAAGCTACAATTTTAATGCAATTTACTTTCAGAGAATACACAGATATTCTATGGTACATTAAGGAATACTATAGAACACTTCATGAAGATCCGTTAAGAAACACGTGTTTGCGGCACCAGCGTAAATTCGAAGAATACCTGTATGCATGTACACACGCATTTATGCGCGGCTGCTTCGTATTTATCAACAGCGTTATAATTGCGATTGTATTGTTGTCCGTATTTTGTATACCCTGAACCCATTGAAAATGGAAAAAAGGGTATATTGTATTTATGCAAAATGTTAATGTCTGTAACAGGTAGAAGGAAGCCGTTCCGTTGTTTTTTTTCTCACTTATACTCGATTGTTATTGTGGTTGTTAAGTGGAGGCGATGGCAAGTGGTGCGGTTAGTTCCGAGCTCAAACCCTGCCGAGGCAACTTTACCAAATCGCCCAAATTTACACACCCATTGATAAAAATATCTCTGCCTCACGACAAACCCTTGATCAGCTCATTCGCACACCTTTGTGAGTGTGTATATGTGTGTGTGTGGAGCTCGAAATTCACAAATGCCAAAACATCAAATTTGGTCAAATTTGCATCGGGCAAGCAGGCAGGCAACCAACACGCACACAAATCCATTAATGCTTCCATCCATATAGAAAAGTGTGTTAGTGTGCGTGGTTGGTCTACCCAAAAAGTTATCATGCACACATGCCAGCGATCAGGTACCCTTACCCCTACAACAAGCATGGAAAATAGCAATTTTGCACATGAACAGGCCAAACCCTTTAATAATTTCACACAACTGCTTACTTGAAAGAGTGTGCGTCAATTTTTGGTCTCTTCTTAAATTCTTCGACAAGCCGACGATGAATTAGCCTTGCAGAAATACGACTTTTACTTTTAAGAAAAAACAAGTAAGAGGTTCCAGTCGGGAGCTCCCGACTAGGGGATACCCTGAACCCTCTTATTCCAACACCAAATAAATGAATAAAAAAAAGCTCCCTTGGCATGGTTCGAATTTGCAACTGACCGTATTACTTACTGTCGACTCTACTCAACAGCCACATCAGCAAACAAATAAATAATAATACTTTCCCCGGTAGGGCTCGAACTCGCGACAGACCGCACCACTTGCTATGCCTCTACTCAGCAGCCACACCAACAATTAAGTACTTATGATAAAAAAGGAACTAAAATAACATTACAAAAAAAAGATGCAATTACTATGTGTGTGTGTACTTGTATACAGAAATTCTTAAAGCTGCTGCCCCATTCAATTGCGCAGTTGCATATAACTTTGGTTTTTCTTAACCGATCTTTATGAAATTTTCTACAGTATATCTTATTGTACCATAGAATATTTGTGTATTCTGAAAAAGTTAATTGCATTTAAATTGTGGTTTAAATTGGTTGGCAGTAGAAGTTGGGTTATTAGCTTGATTTATAGCTCTGTGGTGGTAGCGGGGAGGTGGCGATAGGTATGAAATGAAAGATACTTGAAATATCTATAATATTCTAGAAGCAACATATCATGTTTGGTGGCTCTAGCTCTTATTATTTACCCAATTTGCTAAAAAAAAACATGATGTCGATATCGATTTTTATCGATTGCTGGAAACGGAGTAAGTTATCGATTATCGGAAACAAACTCGATCTGCGCAGGAACTAGGAGCATCTACATTCTGAGATCCTTGAGCTCATACATACGGGTGGACGCACGGACGGACGGACGGACGGACGGACAGACAGACAGACGGACGGACAGACAGACGGACATTGCTAGATCGACTCGGCTATTGATGCTGATCAAGAATATATATACTTTATGGGGTCGGAGATGCTTCCTTCTGCCTGGTACATATATTTGGATTTTGCACAAATACAATATACCCTTATCCCCATTTTTAAAGGGTTCAGGGTATAAAAAAGATGCAATTACAATGCTATTAGAATGCGAAGCAGACGCACATGAATGTGTGTGTGCACATGTACATGGACAAGAGCTAGAGACGTGAAGTTTTAGCTGTAGATCCTCCTAGTACATGTGCAGATCGAGTTTTTTTTTCCGATAAACAATAACTTTCTCCGTCTTCAAGCAATCGATAAAAATCGATATCGAAATCCTGTTTTGTTGAGTAAATTTGGTAAATAGTAAGAGCTAGATCCACCAAAATTGACATGTCTACAATAGAATAGGATATTTATATCCAGTATCATTCATATACCTATTGCGACCTTTAGCTATAAATCAAGTTAATAGCCCAACTTCCATTTCTCACCAATTAAAGCTACAATTTTAATGAAATTTACTTTCAGAGAATACACAGATATTCTATGGTACATTAAGGAATACTATAGAACATTTCATGAAGATCCGTTAAGAAACACGTCCTTGCGGCACCAGCGCAAATTCGAATAATATCTGTATGCATGTTCACACACACATTTATGCGCGTCTGCTTCGTATTTATCAACAGCATTATGATTGTGATTGTATTATTGTCCGTGTAACTATGTTAATTGCTGTTTTTTTTTGTTACTAATACTCGATTATTAGTGTGGTTGTGGAGTGGAGGCGGTGGCATCCGTTACAAATCGAAATCGATATCCTGAGTAAAGTTGGTAAATAATAAGAGCTAGATCCACCAAAATTAACATGTTTACAATACAATAGGATATTTATATCCAGTATCATTCATATACCTATTGCGACCTTCCGGCTACTACCTGATAGCTATAAATCAAGTTAATAGCCCAACTTCCATTGCTCACCAATTAAAGCTACAATTTTAATGCAATTTACTTTCAGAGAATACACAGATATTCTATGGTACATTAAGGAATACTATAGAACACTTCATGAAGATCCGTTAAGAAACACGTGTTTGCGGCACCAGCGTAAATTCGAAGAATACCTGTATGCATGTACACACGCATTTATGCGCGGCTGCTTCGTATTTATCAACAGCGTTATAATTGCGATTGTATTGTTGTCCGTATTTTTTATACCCTGAACCCATTGAAAATGGAAAAAATGGTATATTGTATTTATGCAAAATGTTAATGTCTGTAACAGGTAGAAGGAAGCTGTTCCGTTGTTTTTTTTTTCTCACGTATACTCGATTATTATTGTGGTTGTTGAGTGGAGGCGATGGCAAGTGGTGCGGTTAGTTCCGAGCTCAAACCCTGCCGAGGCAACTTATTTTTTTGGCATGCCTGCCGTGGGCTTGCAGCCGCAAAAGGCATAAATGTATAAAGAGGCAATGAAAATGGTATGGATCCAGACGCATGCTATACATTCTGATCGTTAATTGCCTGTCATAAAACCCTTTATGCTAAGATTATAATAATAATAATAATAATTATTACTAATAAAAGATTACTTGCATTTGATCCATATCAAAGTGCAAACGAGCGACAAGTGCGATCCACCTGTTTCATTCAAGCCCACCGCAGGCATGCCAGATAAACAAAGACCGTGCCAGTCGCCCAAATTTACACACCCATTGATAAAAATATCTCTGCCTCACGACAAACCCTTGATCTGCTCATTCGCACACCTTTGTGAGTGTGTATATGTGTGTGTGTAGAGCTCGAAATTCACAAATGCCAAAAACTTCAAATATGGTCAAATATGCATCGGGCAGGCAGGCAGGCAACCAACACGCACACAAACGCATTAATGCTTCCATCCATATAGAAAAGTGTGTTAGTGTGCGTGGTTGGCCGACCCAAAAAGTTATCATGCACACATGCCAGCGATCAGTTACCCTTACCCCTACAACAAGCATGGAAAATAGCAATTTTGCACATGAACAGACCAAACCCTTTAATAATTTCACACAACTGCTTACTTGAAAGAGTGTGCGTCAATTTTTGGTCATTTCTTAAATTCTTCGACAAGCCGACGATGAATTACCTTGCAGAAATACGACTTAGATATTTTTGTATTTTAAGAAAAAACAAGTAAGAGGTTCTAGTCGGGAGCTCCCGACTAGGGGATACCCTGAACCCTCTTATTCCAACACCAAATAAATGAATAAAAAAAAGTTCCCTTGGCATGGTTCGAATTTGCAACTGACCGTATTACTTACTGTCGACTCTACTCAACAGCCACATCAGCAAACAAAAAATAATAATACTTTCCCCGGTAGGGCTCGAACTCGCGACAGACCGCACCACTTGCTATGCCTCTACTCAGCAGCCACACCAACAATTAAGTACTTATGATAAAAAAGGAACTAAAATAACATTACAAAAAAAAGATGCAATTACCATGCTATTAGAATGCGAAGCAGACGCGCATGAATGTGTGTGTGTACATGTATACAGTAATTCTTAAAGCTGCTGCCCCATTCAATTGCGCAGTTGCATATAACTTTGGTTTTTCTTAACCGATCTTTATGAAATTTTCTACAGTATATCTTATTGTACCGTAGAATATTTATGTATTCTGAAAAAGTCAATTGCATTTAAATTGTGGTTTAAATTGGTTGGCAATAGAAGTTGGGTTTTTAGCTTTATTTATAGCTCCGTGGTGGTAGCGGGGAGGTGGCGATAGGTATGAAATGAAAGATACTTGAAATATCTATAATATTCTAGAAGCAACATATCATGTTTGGTGGCTCTAGCTCTTATTATTTACCCAATTTGTTAAAAAAAAAGCATGATGTCGATATCGATTTTTATCGATTGCTGGAAACGGAGTAAGTTATTGATTATCGGAAACAAACTCGCTCTGCGCGGGAACTAGGAGCATCTACATCTAAAATTTCAAGTCTCTAGCTCTTATAGGTTCTGAGATCCTTGAGCTCATACATACGGACGGACGCACGGACGGACGGACGGACGGACAGACAGACAGACGGACGGACAGACAGACGGACATTGCTAGATCGACTCGGCTATTGATGCTGATCAAGAATATATATACTTTATGGGGTCGGAGATGCTTCCTTCTGCCTGTTACATATATTTGGATTTTGCACAAATACAATATACCCTTATCCCCATTTTTAATGGGTTCAGGGTACAAAAAAGATTCAAATACAATGCTTTTAGAATGCGAAGCAGACGCGCATGAATGTGTGTGTGTACATGTACATGTACAAGAGCTAGAGATGTGAAGTTTTAGCTGTAGATCCTCCTAGTACATGTGCAGATCGAGTTTTTTTTCCGATAAATTTTTTCCGGTAAATAGTAAGAGCTAGATCCACCAAAATTGACATGTCTACAATAGAATAGGATATTTATATCCAGTATCATTCATATACCTATTGCGACCTTTCGGCTACTACCTGATAGCTATAAATCAAGTTAATAGCCCAACTTCCATTTCTCACCAATTAAAGCTACAATTTTAATGAAATTTACTTTCAGAGAATACACAGATATTCTATGGTACATTACGGAATACTATAGAACATTTCATGAAGATCCGTTAAGAAACACGTGTTTGCGGCACCAGCGCAAATTCGAAGAATATCTGTATGCATGTACACAGCATTGCGATTGTATTGTTATCCGTATTTTTTATACCCTGAACCCATTGCAAATGGAAAAAATGGTATATTGTATTTATGCAAAATGTTTATGTCTGTAACAGGTAGAAGGAAGCTGTTCCGTTGTTTTTTTTTCTCTCTTATACTCGATTATTATTGTGGTTGTTGAGTGGAGGCGATGGCAAGTGGTGCGGTAAGTTCTCAGTAACTATAAGAGCTAGAGATGTGAAATTTTAGCTGTAGATCCTCTTAGTACTTGGCAGATCGAGTTAGATTCTGATAATCGATAACTGACTCCATTTCCAAGCAATCGGTACAAATCGATATCGATACCCTGAACCCATTGATTTGCGGCACCAAAAAAAAAGTTTATATTATATTTGTGCAAAACGTAAATGTATATAACAAGCAGAAAAAGGCTGTTGTGACCCAATAAAGTATATATATTCTTGATCAGCATCAATAGCCGAGTCAATCTAGCCATGTCCGTCTGACCGACTTTCCGTCCGCCCGTCCGTATGTATGAACGCAAGATCTTAGTAACTAATCGATATCGATACCCAGAACCCATTGAAAATTGATAAAATCGGTATATTGTAATTCTGCAAAATGTAAATGTATGTAACAGGTAGAAGGAAGCTTTTCTGTCCCATAAAGTATATATATTCTTGATCAGCATCAACAGCCGAGTCAATCTAGCCATGTCCGTCTGCCTGTCCGTCTAATCGTCAATCCGAATATATGAACGCAAGATCTTAGTAACTATAAAAGCTAGAGACGTGAAATTTTAGCCGTAGTTCCTAATAGTACATGCGCAGATCGAATTTTTTCCGATAATCTATAGCTCCCTCCGTTTCCAAGCAATCGATACAAATCGATATCGATACCCTGAACCCATTGAAAATGGATAAATTGGGTATATTGTAATTCTGCAAAATGTAAATGTATGTAACAGTAGAAGGAATCTTTTCTGACCCAAAAAAGTATATTTATTCTTGATCAGTATCAACAGCCGAGTCAATCTAGCCATGTCCGTCTGTCTGTCCGTCTATTCGTCAATCAGTATATATGAACGTAAGATCTTAGTAACTATAAGAGCTAGTGACGTGAAATTTTAGCTGTAGTTCCTAATAGTACATGCGCAGATCGAATTTGTTCCCGATAATCGATAACTTCCTCCGTTTCCAAGCAATCGATACAAATCGATATAGATACCATGAACCCATTTAAAATGGGTAAAATGGGTATATTGCAATTCTGCAAAATGTAAAAGTATGTAACAGTAGAAGGAATCTTTTCCGATCCCAAAAAATTATATATATTATCTTGATCAGCATCAACAGCCGAGTCAATCTAGCCATGTCCGTCTGCCTGTCCGTCTATTCGTCAATCCGTATATATGAACGCAAGATCTTAGTAACTATAAGAGCTAGAGACGTGAAATTTTAGCTGTAGTTCCTAATAGTACATGCGCAGAATTAGTTTCCGATAATCGATAACTTCCTCCGTTTCCAAGCAATCTATACAAATCGATATCGATACCCTGAACCTATTGAAAATGGATAAAATGGGTATATTGTAATTCTGCAAAATGTAAATGTATGTAACAGGTACCAGGAAGCTTTTCCGACCCCATAAAGTACATATGTTCTTGATCAGCATCAATAGTCGAGTCAATATGGCCATGTCCGTCTAACCATCTATCCGTCCGTCCTTCCGTATGTATGACCGTAAGATCCTAGTAACTATAAGAGCTAGAGACTTGCAATTTTAGATGTAGATCCTCTTAGTACATGCGTAGATGGAGCTTGTTTCCGATAATCGATAACTTCCTCGGTTTGCAAGCAATCAATACAAATACTTTTAGAGAATACACAGATATTCTATGGTACATTAAGGAATACAGTAGCAATTTTCACGAAGATCGGTTAAGAAACTCATGTTTGCGGCACCAGCGCAAATTCGAAGAATATCTGTATGCATGTACACACACACATTTATGCGGGTCTGCTTCGTATTTATCAAGAGGATTATAATTGCGATTATATTGTTGTCCGTATTAGTATGTGGCGGCGGTGGCAAATGGTACGGTTAGTTACGCGCTCAAACCCTGGCAAGGGAACTTATTTATTTTATACCCTTAACCCATTGAAAATGGAAAAAAGGGTATATTATATTTGTGAAAAACGTAAATGTATGTAACAAGTAGAAGAAGGCTTTTCTGACCCCATAAAGTATATATATTCTTGATCAGCATCAATAGCCGAGTCAATCTAGCCATGTCCATCTGTCCGTCCGTCCGTCCGTATGTATGAACGTAAGATCTTAGTAACTATAAGAGCTAGAGACGTGAATATTAAGTTGTAGATCCTCTTAGTACATGCGTGGATCGAGTTTGTTTCCGATAATCGATAACTTCCTCCGTCTCCAAGCAATGGATACAAATCGATGTCGATACCCGGAACCCATTGAAAATGGATAAAATGGGTATATTGTAATTGTGCAAAATGTAAATGTATGTTACATGTAGAAGGAAGCTTTTCCGACCCCATAAAGTATATATATTCTTGATCAGCATCAACAGCCGAGTCAATCTAGCCATGTCCGTCTGTCTGTCCGTGTATTCGTCAATCCGTATGTATGAACGCAAAGATCTTAGTAACTATAAGAGCTAGAGACGTGAAATTTTTGCTGTAGATCCTCTTAGTACATGCGTAGGTCGAGTTTGTTTCCGATAATCGATAACTTCTTCCGTTTCCAAGTAATCAATACAAATCGATATCAAAATCTTGTTTATTGAAAAAAATTTGGTAAATATTAAGAGCTAGATCCAACAAACTTTACATAAAGTATATATATTCCTGATCAGCATCAACAGCAGAGTCAATCTAGCCATGTCCGCCTGTATGGGCGTTTATTCGTCAATCCGTATGTATGAACGCAAGGATCTTAGTAACAATAAGAGCTAGAGAAGTGAAATTTTAGCTGCAGATCCTCTTAGTACATGTGCACATCGAGCTAATTTCTGATAATCGATAACTTCCTCCGTTTCCAAGCAATCGAAACCAATAGTATATTTATATCAAGTATCATTCTTATACCCATCGCGGCCTTCCCGCTACTAACTGATAGCTATAAATCAAATTAATAATCCAACTATCATCGATCACCAATTAAAGCTAAAATTCAATGTAATTTACTTTTAGAGAATACACAGATACTCTATGCTACATTAAGGAATACTGTAGAAAATTTCACAAAGATCGGTTAAGAAACACGTGTTTTCGGCACCAGCGCAAATTCGAAGAATATCTGTATGCATGTGCACACACACATTTATGCGGGTCTGCTTCGTATTTATCAACAGCATTATAATTGCGACTGTATTGTTGTCCGTATTACTATGTGGCGGCGGCGGCAAGTAGTACGGTTAGTAGCGAACTTGAACTTTGCCAAGGGAACTTATTTATTTTATACCCTTAACCCATTGAAAATTTCCAAGCAATCGATACAAATCGATATCGATACCCTGAATCCATTGAAAATGGATAAGATGGGTATATTGTAATTCTGCAAAATGTAAATGTATGTAACATGTAGAAGGAAGCTTTTCCGACCCCATAGAGTATATAAATTGTTGAGCAGCATCAACAGCCGAGTCAATCAAGCCATGTTCGTCTGTCTGTCCGTCTATTCGTCAATCCGTATGTATGAACGCAAGATCTTAGTAGCTATAAGAGTTAAAGACGTGAAATTTTAGGTGTAGATCCTCTAGTACATCGCAGATCGAGCTAATTTCTGATAATCGATAACGTCCTACATATCCATGCAATCGATACAAATCGATATCGATACCCTGAACCTATTGAAAATGGATAAAATAGGTATTTTTAATTCTGCCAAATGTAAATGTGTGTAACAGGTCGTAGGAAGCTTCTCCGACCCCATAAAGTATATATATTCTTGATCAGCATCAATAGCCGAGTCAATCTAGCCATGTCCGTCTGTCTGCCGTCTGCACGTCCGACCATCCGTATGTACGAACGCAAGATCTTAGTAACTATAAGAGCTAGAGACGTGAAATTTTAGCTGTAGATCCTTTTAGCACATTGCGTATATCGAGTTTGTTTCCGATAATCGATAACTTCCTTCGTTTCCAAGCGATCGATACAATTCGATATCGAAATCCTGTTTATTGATTAAATTTGGTAAATAATAAGTGCTAGGTCCACCAAAATTAACGTGTTTACAATAGAATAAAATATTTATATCAAGTATCATTCTTATACCTATCGCTACCTTCCCGCTACTAACTGATAGCTATAAACCAATATAACAGAACTTCCATACATCCCCAATAAAAGCTACAATTTTCATGCAATTTACTTTTAGAGAATACACAGATATTCTATGCTACAATAAGGAATACTGCAGAAAATTTCACGAAGATTGGTTAAGAAAAACGTGTTTGCGGCACCAACGCAAGTTCGAAGAATATCTGTATGCATATACACACACACATTTATGCGGGTCTGCTTCGTATTTATCAACAGCATTATAATTTCGATTATATTATTGTCCGTATTACTATGTGGCGGCGGTGGCAAGTGGTACGGTTAGTCGGGAGCTCGAACCCTGCCAAGGAAATTTATTAATTTTATACACCAAACCCATTAAAAATGGCAAAAAAATTTATATTATATTTGTGCAAAACGTAAATGTATATAACAAGCAGAAAAAGGCTGCTGTGAACCAATAAGGTATATATATTCTTGATCAGCAACAATAGCCGAGTCAATCTAGCCATGTCCGTCTGACCGACTGTCCGTCCGCCCGTCCGTATGTATGAACGCAAGATCTTAGTAACTAATCGATATCGATACCCAGAAACCATTGAAAATTGATAAAATCGATATATTGTAATTCTGCAAAATGTAAATGTATGTAACAGGTAGAAGGAAGCTTTTCTGCCCCATAAAGTATATATATTCTTGATCAGCATCAACAGCCGAGTCAATCTAGCCATGTCCGTCTGCCTGTCCGACTAATCGTCAATCCATATATATGAACGCAAGATCTTAGTAACTATAAGAGCTATAGGTTCTGAGATCCTTGAGCTCATACATACGGACGGACGGACAGACAGACAGACGGACGGACAGACAGACGGATATACCCTTATCCCCATTTTTAATGGGTTCAGGGTATAAAAAAGATGCAATTACAATGATATAAGAATGCGAAGCAGACGCGCATGAATGTGTGTATGTACATGTACATGAGTTTTTTTCCGATAAACAATAACTTTCTCCGTCTTCAAGCAATCGATAAAAATCGATATCGAAATCCTGTTTTTTTTGAGTTAATTTGGTAAACAGTAATAGCTAGATCCACCAAAATTGACATGTCTACAATATAATAGTATATTTATATCAACTATCATTCATATACCCATCGCGACCTTCCCGCTACTACCTGATAGCTATAAATCAAGTTAATAGCCCAACTTCCATTGCTCACCAATTAAAGCTACAATTTTAATGCAATTTACTTTCAGAGAATACACAGATATTCTATGGTACATTAAGGAATACTATAGAACACTTCATGAAGATCCATTAAGAAACACGTGTTTGCGGCACCAGCGCAAATTCGAAGAATATCTGTATGCATGTACACACGCATTTATGCGCGTCTGCTTCGTATTTATCAACAGCATTATAATTGCGATTGTATTGTTGTCCGTATTTTGTATACCCTGAACCCATTGAAAATGGAAAAAGGGTATATTGTATTTATGCAAAATGTTAATGTCCGTAACAGGTAGAAGGAAGCCGTTCCGTTGTTTATTTTTCTCACTTATACTCAATTTTTATTGTGGTTGTTGAGTGGAGGCGATGGCAAGTGGTGCGGTTAGTTCCGAGCTCAAACCCTGCCGAGGCAACTTATTTTTTTGGCATGCCTGCCGTGGGCTTGTAGCCGCAAAAGGCACAAATGTATAAAGAGGCAATGAAAATGGTATGGATCCAGACGCATGCTATACATTCTGATCGTTAATTGCCTGTCATAAAACCCTTTATGCTAAGATTATAATAATAATAATAATAATTATTACTAATAAAAGATTACTTGCATTTGATCCATATCAAAGTGCAAACAAGCGACAAGTGCGATCCACCTGTTTCATTCAAGCCCACCGCAGGCATGCCAAAAAAACAAAGACCGTGCCAGTCGCCCAAATTTATACACCCATTGATAAAAATATCTCTGCCTCACGACAAACCCTTGATCAGCTCATTCGCAGACCTTTGTGAGTGTGTATATGTGTGTGTGTAGAGCTCGAAATTCACAACTGCCAAAAACTTCAAATTTGGTCAAATTTGCATCGAGCAGGCAACCAACACGCACACAAACGCATTAATGCTTCCATCCATATAGAAAAGTGTGTTAGTGTGCGTGGTTGGTCTACCCAAAAAGTTATCATGCACACATGCCAGCGATCAGGTACCCTTACCCCTACAACAAGCATGGAAAATAGCAATTTTGCACATGAACAGGCCAAACCCTTTAATAATTTCACACAACTGCTTACTTGAAAGAGTGTGCGTCAATTTTTGGTCTTTTCTTAAATTCTTCGACAAGCCGACGATGAATTACCTTGCAGAAATACGACTTAGATATTTTTGTATTTTAAGAAAAAACAAGTAAGAGGTTCTAGTCGGGAGCTCCCGACTAGGGGATACCCTGAACCCTCTTATTCCAACACCAAATAAATGAATAAAAAAAAGTTCCCTTGGCATGGCTCGAATTTGCAACTAATCGTATTACTTACTGTCGAATCTACTCAACAGCCACATCAGCAAACAAAAAATAATAATACTTTCCCCGGTAGGGCTCGAACTCGCGGCAGACCGCACCACTTGCTATGCCTCTACTCAGCAGCCACATCAACAATTAAGTACTTATGATAAAAAAGGAACTAAAATAACATTACAAAAAAAAGATGCAATTACCATGCTATTAGAATGCGAAGCAGACGCGCATGAATGTGTGTGTGTACATGTATACAGAAATTCTTAAAGCTGCTGCCCCATTCAATTGCGCAGTTGCATATAACTTTGGTTTTTTCTTAACCGATCTTTATGAAATTTTCTACAGTATATCTTATTGTACCATAGAATATTTATGTATTCTGAAAAAGTCAATTGCATTTAAATTGTGGTTTAAATTGGTTGGCAATAGAAGTTGGGTTTTTAGCTTGATTTATAGCTCTGTGGTGGTAGCGGGGAGGTGGCGATAGGTATGAAATGAAAGATACTTGAAATATTTATAATATTCTAGAAGCAACATATCATGTTTGGTGGCTCTAGCTCTTATTATTTACCCAATTTGCTAAAAAAAAAAACATGATGTCGTTATCGATTTTTATCGATTGCTGGAAACGGAGTAAGTTATCGATTATCGGAAACAAACTCGATCTGCGCGGGAACTAGGAGCATCTACATTCTGAGATCCTTGAGCTCATACATACGGAAGGACGCACGGACGGACGGACGGACGGACAGACAGACAGATGGACAGACAGACGGACATTGCTAGATCGACTCGGCTATTGATGCTGATCAAGAATATATATACTTTATGGGGTCGGAGATGCTTCCTTCTGCCTGGTACATATATTTGGATTTTGCACAAATACAATATACCCTTATCCCCATTTTTAAAGGGTTCAGGGTATAAAAAAGATGCAATTACAATGCTATTAGAATGCGAAGCAGACGCACATGAATGTGTGTGTGTACATGTACATGGACAAGAGCTAGAGACGTGAAGTTTTAGCTGTAGATCCTCCTAGTACATGTGCAGATCGAGTTTTTTTTTCCGATAAACAATAACTTTCTCCGTCTTCAAGCAATCGATAAAAATCGATATCGAAATCCTGTTTTGTTGAGTAAATTTGGTAAATAGTAAGAGCTAGATCCACCAAAATTGACATGTCTACAATAGAATAGGATATTTATATCCAGTATCATTCATATACCTATTGCGACCTTTAGCTATAAATCAAGTTAATAGCCCAACTTCCATTTCTCACCAATTAAAGCTACAATTTTAATGAAATTTACTTTCAGAGAATACACAGATATTCTATGGTACATTAAGGAATATTATAGAACATTTCATGAAGATCCGTTAAGAAACACGTGCTTGCGGCACCAGCGCAAATTCGAATAATATCTGTATGCATGTTCACACACACATTTATGCGCGTCTGCTTCGTATTTATCAACAGCATTATGATTGTGATTGTATTATTGTCCGTGTAACTATGTTAATTCCTGTTTTTTTTTTGTTACTAATACTCGATTATTAGTGTGGTTGTGGAGTGGAGGCGGTGGCATCCGTTACAAATCGAAATCGATATCCTGAGTAAAGTTGGTAAATAATAAGAGCTAGATCCACCAAAATTAACATGTTTACAATACAATAGGATATTTATATCCAGTATCATTCATATACCTATTGCGACCTTCCGGCTACTACCTGATAGCTATAAATCAAGTTAATAGCCCAACTTCCATTGCTCACCAATTAAAGCTACAATTTTAATGCAATTTACTTTCAGAGAATACACAGATATTCTATGGTACATTAAGGAATACTACAGAACACTTCATGAAGATCCGTAAAGAAACACGTGTTTGCGGCACCAGCGAAATTCGAAGAATATCTGTATGCATGTACACACGCATTTATGCGCGTCTGCTTCGTATTTATCAACAGCATTATAATTGCGATTGTATTGTTGTCCGTATTTTGTATACCCTGAACCCACTGAAAATGGAAAAAAGGGTATATTGTATTTATGCAAAATGTTAATGTCTGTAACAGGTAGAAGGAAGCCGTTCCGTTGTTTTTTTTTCTCACTTATACTCGATTGTTATTGTGGTTGTTAAGTGGAGGCGATGGCAAGTGGTGCGGTTAGTTCCGAGCTCAAACCCTGCCGAGGCAACTTTACCAAATCGCCCAAATTTACACACCCATTGATAAAAATATCTCTGCCTCACGACAAACCCTTGATCAGCTCATTCGCACACCTTTGTGAGTGTGTATATGTGTGTGTGTGGAGCTCGAAATTCACAAATGCCAAAACATCAAATTTGGTCAAATTTGCATCGGGCAAGCAGGCAGGCAACCAACACGCACACAAATCCATTAATGCTTCCATCCATATAGAAAAGTGTGTTAGTGTGCGTGGTTGGTCTACCCAAAAAGTTATCATGCACACATGCCAGCGATCAGGTACCCTTACCCCTACAACAAGCATGGAAAATAGCAATTTTGCACATGAACAGGCCAAACCCTTTAATAATTTCACACAACTGCTTACTTGAAAGAGTGTGCGTCAATTTTTGGTCTCTTCTTAAATTCTTCGACAAGCCGACGATGAATTAGCCTTGCAGAAATACGACTTTTACTTTTAAGAAAAAACAAGTAAGAGGTTCTAGTCGGGAGCTCCCGACTAGGGGATACCCTGAACCCTCTTATTCCAACACCAAATAAATGAATAAAAAAAAGCTCCCTTGGCATGGTTCGAATTTGCAACTGACCGTATTACTTACTGTCGACTCTACTCAACAGCCACATCAGCAAACAAATAAATAATAATACTTTCCCCGGTAGGGCTCGAACTCGCGACAGACCGCACCACTTGCTATGCCTCTACTCAGCAGCCACACCAACAATTAAGTACTTATGATAAAAAAGGAACTAAAATAACATTACAAAAAAAAGATGCAATTACTATGTGTGTGTGTACTTGTATACAGAAATTCTTAAAGCTGCTGCCCCATTCAATTGCGCAGTTGCATATAACTTTGGTTTTTCTTAACCGATCTTTATGAAATTTTCTACAGTATATCTTATTGTACCATAGAATATTTGTGTATTCTGAAAAAGTTAATTGCATTTAAATTGTGGTTTAAATTGGTTGGCAGTAGAAGTTGGGTTATTAGCTTGATTTATAGCTCTGTGGTGGTAGCGGGGAGGTGGCGATAGGTATGAAATGAAAGATACTTGAAATATCTATAATATTCTAGAAGCAACATATCATGTTTGGTGGCTCTAGCTCTTATTATTTACCCAATTTGCTAAAAAAAAACATGATGTCGATATCGATTTTTATCGATTGCTGGAAACGGAGTAAGTTATCGATTATCGGAAACAAACTCGATCTGCGCAGGAACTAGGAGCATCTACATTCTGAGATCCTTGAGCTCATACATACGGGTGGACGCACAGACGGACGGACGGACGGACGGACAGACAGACAGACGGACGGACAGACAGACGGACATTGCTAGATCGACTCGGCTATTGATGCTGATCAAGAATATATATACTTTATGGGGTCGGAGATGCTTCCTTCTGCCTGGTACATATATTTGGATTTTGCACAAATACAATATACCCTTATCCCCATTTTTAAAGGGTTCAGGGTATAAAAAAGATGCAATTACAATGCTATTAGAATGCGAAGCAGACGCACATGAATGTGTATGTGCACATGTACATGGACAAGAGCTAGAGACGTGAAGTTTTAGCTGTAGATCCTCCTAGTACATGTGCAGATCTAGTTTTTTTTTCCGATAAACAATAACTTTCTCCGTCTTCAAGCAATCGATAAAAATCGATATCGAAATCCTGTTTTGTTGAGTAAATTTGGTAAATAGTAAGAGCTAGATCCACCAAAATTGACATGTCTACAATAGAATAGGATATTTATATCCAGTATCATTCATATACCTATTGCGACCTTTAGCTATAAATCAAGTTAATAGCCCAACTTCCATTTCTCACCAATTAAAGCTACAATTTTAATGAAATTTACTTTCAGAGAATACACAGATATTCTATGGTACATTAAGGAATACTATAGAACATTTCATGAAGATAGGTTAAGAAACACGTCCTTGCGGCACCAGCGCAAATTCGAATAATATCTGTATGCATGTTCACACACACATTTATGCGCGTCTGCTTCGTATTTATCAACAGCATTATGATTGTGATTGTATTATTGTCCGTGTAACTATGTTAATTGCTGTTTTTTTTTGTTACTAATACTCGATTATTAGTGTGGTTGTGGAGTGGAGGCGGTGGCATCCGTTACAAATCGAAATCGATATCCTGAGTAAAGTTGGTAAATAATAAGAGCTAGATCCACCAAAATTAACATGTTTACAATACAATAGGATATTTATATCCAGTATCATTCATATACCTATTGCGACCTTCCGGCTACTACCTGATAGCTATAAATCAAGTTAATAGCCCAACTTCCATTGCTCACCAATTAAAGCTACAATTTTAATGCAATTTACTTTCAGAGAATACACAGATATTCTATGGTACATTAAGGAATACTATAGAACACTTCATGAAGATCCGTTAAGAAACACGTGTTTGCGGCACCAGCGTAAATTCGAAGAATACCTGTATGCATGTACACACGCATTTATGCGCGGCTGCTTCGTATTTATCAACAGCGTTATAATTGCGATTGTATTGTTGTCCGTATTTTTTATACCCTGAACCCATTGAAAATGGAAAAAATGGTATATTGTATTTATGCAAAATGTTAATGTCTGTAACAGGTAGAAGGAAGCTGTTCCGTTGTTTTTTTTTTCTCACGTATACTCGATTATTATTGTGGTTGTTGAGTGGAGGCGATGGCAAGTGGTCCGGTTAGTTCCGAGCTCAAACCCTGCCGAGGCAACTTATTTTTTTGGCATGCCTGCCGTGGGCTTGCAGCCGCAAAAGGCATAAATGTATAAAGAGGCAATGAAAATGGTATGGATCCAGACGCATGCTATACATTCTGATCGTTAATTGCCTGTCATAAAACCCTTTATGCTAAGATTATAATTATAATAATAATAATTATTACTAATAAAAGATTACTTGCATTTGATCCATATCAAAGTGCAAACGAGCGACAAGTGCGATCCACCTGTTTCATTCAAGCCCACCGCAGGCATGCCAGATAAACAAAGACCGTGCCAGTCGCCCAAATTTACACACCCATTGATAAAAATATCTCTGCCTCACGACAAACCCTTGATCTGCTCATTCGCACACCTTTGTGAGTGTGTATATGTGTGTGTGTAGAGCTCGAAATTCACAAATGCCAAAAACTTCAAATATGGTCAAATATGCATCGGGCAGGCAGGCAGGCAACCAACACGCACACAAACGCATTAATGCTTCCATCCATATAGAAAAGTGTGTTAGTGTGCGTGGTTGGCCGACCCAAAAAGTTATCATGCACACATGCCAGCGATCAGTTACCCTTACCCCTACAACAAGCATGGAAAATAGCAATTTTGCACATGAACAGGCCAAACCCTTTAATAATTTCACACAACTGCTTACTTGAAAGAGTGTGCGTCAATTTTTGGTCTTTTCTTAAATTCTTCGACAAGCCGACGATGAATTAGCCTTGCAGAAATACGACTTAGATATTTTTGTATTTTGAGAAAAAACAAGTAAGAGGTTCTAGTCGGGAGCTCCCGACTAGGGGATACCCTGAACCCTCTTATTCCAACACCAAATAAATGAATAAAAAAAAGTTCCCTTGGCATGGTTCGAATTTGCAACTGACCGTATTACTTACTGTCGACTCTACTCAACAGCCACATCAGCAAACAAAAAATAATAATACTTTCCCCGGTAGGGCTCGAACTCGCGACAGACCGCACCACTTGCTATGCCTCTACTCAGCAGCCACACTAACAATTAAGTACTTATGATAAAAAAGGAACTAAAATAACATTACAAAAAAAAGATGCAATTACCATGCTATTAGAATGCGAAGCAGACGCGCATGAATGTGTGTGTGTACATGTATACAGTAATTCTTAAAGCTGCTGCCCCATTCAATTGCGCAGTTGCATATAACTTTGGTTTTTCTTAACCGATCTTTATGAAATTTTCTACAGTATATCTTATTGTACCGTAGAATATTTATGTATTCTGAAAAAGTCAATTGCATTTAAATTGTGGTTTAAATTGGTTGGCAATAGAAGTTGGGTTTTTAGCTTTATTTATAGCTCCGTGGTGGTAGCGGGGAGGTGGCGATAGGTATGAAATGAAAGATACTTGAAATATCTATAATATTCTAGAAGCAACATATCATGTTTGGTGGCTCTAGCTCTTATTATTTACCCAATTTGTTAAAAAAAAAGCATGATGTCGATATCGATTTTTATCGATTGCTGGAAACGGAGTAAGTTATTGATTATCGGAAACAAACTCGCTCTGCGCGGGAACTAGGAGCATCTACATCTAAAATTTCAAGTCTCTAGCTCTTATAGGTTCTGAGATCCTTGAGCTCATACATACGGACGGACGCACGGACGGACGGACGGACGGACAGACAGACAGACGGACGGACAGACAGACGGACATTGCTAGATCGACTCGGCTATTGATGCTGATCAAGAATATATATACTTTATGGGGTCGGAGATGCTTCCTTCTGCCTGTTACATATATTTGGATTTTGCACAAATACAATATACCCTTATCCCCATTTTTAATGGGTTCAGGGTACAAAAAAGATTCAAATACAATGCTTTTAGAATGCGAAGCAGACGCGCATGAATGTGTGTGTGTACATGTACATGTACAAGAGCTAGAGATGTGAAGTTTTAGCTGTAGATCCTCCTAGTACATGTGCAGATCGAGTTTTTTTTCCGATAAATTTTTTCCGGTAAATAGTAAGAGCTAGATCCACCAAAATTGACATGTCTACAATAGAATAGGATATTTATATCCAGTATCATTCATATACCTATTGCGACCTTTCGGCTACTACCTGATAGCTATAAATCAAGTTAATAGCCCAACTTCCATTTCTCACCAATTAAAGCTACAATCTTAATGAAATTTACTTTCAGAGAATACACAGATATTCTATGGTACATTACGGAATACTATAGAACATTTCATGAAGATCCGTTAAGAAACACGTGTTTGCGGCACCAGCGCAAATTCGAAGAATATCTGTATGCATGTACACAGCATTGCGATTGTATTGTTATCCGTATTTTTTATACCCTGAACCCATTGCAAATGGAAAAAATGGTATATTGTATTTATGCAAAATGTTTATGTCTGTAACAGGTAGAAGGAAGCTGTTCCGTTGTTTTTTTTTCTCTCTTATACTCGATTATTATTGTGGTTGTTGAGTGGAGGCGATGGCAAGTGGTGCGGTAAGTTCTCAGTAACTATAAGAGCTAGAGATGTGAAATTTTAGCTGTAGATCCTCTTAGTACTTGGCAGATCGAGTTAGATTCTGATAATCGATAACTGACTCCATTTCCAAGCAATCGGTACAAATCGATATCGATACCCTGAACCCATTGATTTGCGGCACCAAAAAAAAAGTTTATATTATATTTGTGCAAAACGTAAATGTATATAACAAGCAGAAAAAGGCTGTTGTGACCCAATAAAGTATATATATTCTTGATCAGCATCAATAGCCGAGTCAATCTAGCCATGTCCGTCTGACCGACCTTCCGTCCGCCCGTCCGTATGTATGAACGCAAGATCTTAGTAACTAATCGATATCGATACCCAGAACCCATTGAAAATTGATAAAATCGGTATATTGTAATTCTGCAAAATGTAAATGTATGTAACAGGTAGAAGGAAGCTTTTCTGTCCCATAAAGTATATATATTCTTGATCAGCATCAACAGCCGAGTCAATCTAGCCATGTCCGTCTGCCTGTCCGTCTAATCGTCAATCCGAATATATGAACGCAAGATCTTAGTAACTATAAAAGCTAGAGACGTGAAATTTTAGCCGTAGTTCCTAATAGTACATGCGCAGATCGAATTTTTTCCGATAATCTATAGCTCCCTCCGTTTCCAAGCAATCGATACAAATCGATATCGATACCCTGAACCCATTGAAAATGGATAAATTGGGTATATTGTAATTCTGCAAAATGTAAATGTATGTAACAGTAGAAGGAATCTTTTCTGACCCAAAAAAGTATATTTATTCTTGATCAGTATCAACAGCCGAGTCAATCTAGCCATGTCCGTCTGTCTGTCCGTCTATTCGTCAATCAGTATATATGAACGTAAGATCTTAGTAACTATAAGAGCTAGTGACGTGAAATTTTAGCTGTAGTTCCTAATAGTACATGCGCAGATCGAATTTGTTCCCGATAATCGATAACTTCCTCCGTTTCCAAGCAATCGATACAAATCGATATAGATACCATGAACCCATTTAAAATGGGTAAAATGGGTATATTGCAATTCTGCAAAATGTAAAAGTATGTAACAGTAGAAGGAATCTTTTCCGATCCCAAAAAATTATATATATTATCTTGATCAGCATCAACAGCCGAGTCAATCTAGCCATGTCCGTCTGCCTGTCCGTCTATTCGTCAATCCGTATATATGAACGCAAGATCTTAGTAACTATAAGAGCTAGAGACGTGAAATTTTAGCTGTAGTTCCTAATAGTACATGCGCAGAATTAGTTTCCGATAATCGATAACTTCCTCCGTTTCCAAGCAATCTATACAAATCGATATCGATACCCTGAACCTATTGAAAATGGATAAAATGGGTATATTGTAATTCTGCAAAATGTAAATGTATGTAACAGGTACCAGGAAGCTTTTCCGACCCCATAAAGTACATATGTTCTTGATCAGCATCAATAGTCGAGTCAATATGGCCATGTCCGTCTAACCATCTATCCGTCCGTCCTTCCGTATGTATGACCGTAAGATCCTAGTAACTATAAGAGCTAGAGACTTGCAATTTTAGATGTAGATCCTCTTAGTACATGCGTAGATGGAGCTTGTTTCCGATAATCGATAACTTCCTCCGTTTGCAAGCAATCAATACAAATACTTTTAGAGAATACACAGATATTCTATGGTACATTAAGGAATACAGTAGCAATTTTCACGAAGATCGGTTAAGAAACTCATGTTTGCGGCACCAGCGCAAATTCGAAGAATATCTGTATGCATGTACACACACACATTTATGCGGGTCTGCTTCGTATTTATCAAGAGGATTATAATTGCGATTATATTGTTGTCCGTATTAGTATGTGGCGGCGGTGGCAAATGGTACGGTTAGTTACGCGCTCAAACCCTGGCAAGGGAACTTATTTATTTTATACCCTTAACCCATTGAAAATGGAAAAAAGGGTATATTGTAATTGTGCAAAATGTAAATGTATGTTACATGTAGAAGGAAGCTTTTCCGACCCCATAAAGTATATATATTCTTGATCAGCATCAACAGCCGAGTCAATCTAGCCATGTCCGTCTGTCTGTCCGTGTATTCGTCAATCCGTATGTATGAACGCAAAGATCTTAGTAACTATAAGAGCTAGAGACGTGAAATTTTTGCTGTAGATCCTCTTAGTACATGCGTAGGTCGAGTTTGTTTCCGATAATCGATAACTTCTTCCGTTTCCAAGTAATCAATACAAATCGATATCAAAATCTTGTTTATTGAAAAAAATTTGGTAAATATTAAGAGCTAGATCCAACAAACTTTACATAAAGTATATATATTCCTGATCAGCATCAACAGCAGAGTCAATCTAGCCATGTCCGCCTGTATGGGCGTTTATTCGTCAATCCGTATGTATGAACGCAAGGATCTTAGTAACAATAAGAGCTAGAGAAGTGAAATTTTAGCTGCAGATCCTCTTAGTACATGTGCACATCGAGCTAATTTCTGATAATCGATAACTTCCTCCGTTTCCAAGCAATCGAAACCAATAGTATATTTATATCAAGTATCATTCTTATACCCATCGCGGCCTTCCCGCTACTAACTGATAGCTATAAATCAAATTAATAATCCAACTATCATCGATCACCAATTAAAGCTAAAATTCAATGTAATTTACTTTTAGAGAATACACAGATACTCTATGCTACATTAAGGAATACTGTAGAAAATTTCACAAAGATCGGTTAAGAAACACGTGTTTTCGGCACCAGCGCAAATTCGAAGAATATCTGTATGCATGTGCACACACACATTTATGCGGGTCTGCTTCGTATTTATCAACAGCATTATAATTGCGACTGTATTGTTGTCCGTATTACTATGTGGCGGCGGCGGCAAGTAGTACGGTTAGTAGCGAACTTGAACTTTGCCAAGGGAACTTATTTATTTTATACCCTTAACCCATTGAAAATTTCCAAGCAATCGATACAAATCGATATCGATACCCTGAATCCATTGAAAATGGATAAGATGGGTATATTGTAATTCTGCAAAATGTAAATGTATGTAACATGTAGAAGGAAGCTTTTCCGACCCCATAGAGTATATAAATTGTTGAGCAGCATCAACAGCCGAGTCAATCAAGCCATGTTCGTCTGTCTGTCCGTCTATTCGTCAATCCGTATGTATGAACGCAAGATCTTAGTAGCTATAAGAGTTAAAGACGTGAAATTTTAGGTGTAGATCCTCTAGTACATCGCAGATCGAGCTAATTTCTGATAATCGATAACGTCCTACATATCCATGCAATCGATACAAATCGATATCGATACCCTGAACCTATTGAAAATGGATAAAATAGGTATTTTTAATTCTGCCAAATGTAAATGTGTGTAACAGGTCGTAGGAAGCTTCTCCGACCCCATAAAGTATATATATTCTTGATCAGCATCAATAGCCGAGTCAATCTAGCCATGTCCGTCTGTCTGCCGTCTGCACGTCCGACCATCCGTATGTACGAACGCAAGATCTTAGTAACTATAAGAGCTAGAGACGTGAAATTTTAGCTGTAGATCCTTTTAGCACATTGCGTATATCGAGTTTGTTTCCGATAATCGATAACTTCCTTCGTTTCCAAGCGATCGATACAATTCGATATCGAAATCCTGTTTATTGATTAAATTTGGTAAATAATAAGTGCTAGGTCCACCAAAATTAACGTGTTTACAATAGAATAAAATATTTATATCAAGTATCATTCTTATACCTATCGCTACCTTCCCGCTACTAACTGATAGCTATAAACCAATATAACAGAACTTCCATACATCCCCAATAAAAGCTACAATTTTCATGCAATTTACTTTTAGAGAATACACAGATATTCTATGCTACAATAAGGAATACTGCAGAAAATTTCACGAAGATTGGTTAAGAAAAACGTGTTTGCGGCACCAACGCAAGTTCGAAGAATATCTGTATGCATATACACACACACATTTATGCGGGTCTGCTTCGTATTTATCAACAGCATTATAATTTCGATTATATTATTGTCCGTATTACTATGTGGCGGCGGTGGCAAGTGGTACGGTTAGTCGGGAGCTCGAACCCTGCCAAGGAAATTTATTAATTTTATACACCAAACCCATTAAAAATGGCAAAAAAATTTATATTATATTTGTGCAAAACGTAAATGTATATAACAAGCAGAAAAAGGCTGCTGTGACCCAATAAGGTATATATATTCTTGATCAGCAACAATAGCCGAGTCAATCTAGCCATGTCCGTCTGACCGACTGTCCGTCCGCCCGTCCGTATGTATGAACGCAAGATCTTAGTAACTAATCGATATCGATACCCAGAAACCATTGAAAATTGATAAAATCGATATATTGTAATTCTGCAAAATGTAAATGTATGTAACAGGTAGAAGGAAGCTTTTCTGCCCCATAAAGTATATATATTCTTGATCAGCATCAACAGCCGAGTCAATCTAGCCATGTCCGTCTGCCTGTCCGACTAATCGTCAATCCATATATATGAACGCAAGATCTTAGTAACTATAAGAGCTAGAGACGTGACATTTTAGCCGTAGTTCCTAATAGTACATGCGCAGATCGAATTTTTTCCGATAATCGATAGCTCCCTCCGTTTCCAAGCAATCGATACAAATCGATATCGATACCCTGAACCCATTGAAAATGGATAAATTGAGTATATTGTTATTCTGCAAAATGTAAATGTATGTAACAGTAGAAGGAATCTTTTCTGACCCCAAAAAAGTATATATTATCTTGATCAGTATCAACAGCCGAGTCAATCTAGCCATGTCCGTCTGCCTGTCCGTCTATTCGTCAATCCGTATATATGAACGCAAGATCTTAGTTACTATAAGAGCAAGTGACGTGAAATTTTAGCTGTAGTTCCTAATAGTACATGCGCAGATCGAATTTGTTTCCGATAATCGATAACTTCTTCCGTTTCCAAGTAATCAATACAAATCGATATCAAAATCCTGTTTATTGAAAAAAAATTTGGTAAATATTAAGAGCTAGATCCAACCAACTTTACATAAAGTATATATATTCCTGATCAGCATCAACAGCAGAGTCAATCTAGCGATGTCCGCCTGTATGGGCGTTTATTCGTCAATCCGTATGTATGAACGCAAGGACCTTAGTAACAATAAGAGCTAGAGAAGTGAAATTTTAGCTGCAGATCCTCTTAGTACATGTGCACATCGAGCTAATTTCTGATAATCGATAACTTCCTCCGTTTCCAAGCAATCGAAACCAATACTATATTTATATCAAGTATCATTCATATACCCATCGCGGCCTTCCCGCTACTAACTGATAGCTATAAATCAAATTAATAATCCAACTATCATCGATCACCAATTAAAGTTAAAATTCAATGTAATTTACTTTTAGAGAATACACAGATACTCTATGCTACATTAAGGAATACTGTAGAAAATTTCACAAAGATGTGCACACACACATTTATGCGGGTCTGCTTCGTATTTATCAACAGCATTATAATTGCGATTATATTGTTGTCCGTATTACTATGTGGCGGCGGCGGCAAGTGGTACGGTTAGTAGCGAACTCGAACTTTGCCAAGGGAACTTATTTATTTTATACCCATTGAAAATGGATAAAAAAGGTATATTATATATGTGCAAAACGTTAATGTATGTAACATGTAGAAGAAGGCTTTTCTGACCCCGTAAAGTATATATATTCTTGATCAGTATCAATAGCCGAGTCAATCTAGCCATGTCCGTCTGACCGTTTGTCCGTCCGCCCGTCCGTATGTATGAACGCAAGATCTTAGTCACTATAAGAGCTAGATCCTTGAAATTTTAGCTGTAGATCCTCTAAGTACATGCGTAGTTCGAGTTTGTTTCAATAATCGATAACTGACTCCATTTCCAAGCAATCGATACAAATCGATATCGATACCCTGAATCCATTGAAAATGGATAAGATGGGTATATTGTAATTCTGCAAAATGTAAATGTATGTAACATGTAGAAGGAAGCTTTTCCGACCCCATAGAGTATATAAATTGTTGAGCAGCATCAACAGCCGAGTCAATCAAGCCATGTTCGTCTGTCTGTCCGTCTATTCGTCAATCCGTATGTATGAACGCAAGATCTTAGTTGCTATAAGAGTTAAAGACGTGAAATTTTAGGTGTAGATCCTCTAGTACATCGCAGATCGAGCTAATTTCTGATAATCGATAACTTCCTACATATCCATGCAATCGATACAAATCGATATCGATACCCTGAACCTATTGAAAATGGATAAAATAGGTATTTTTAATTCTGCCAAATGTAAATGTGTGTAACAGGTCATAGGAAGCTTCTCCGACCCCATAAAGTATATATATTCTTGATCAGCATCAATAGCCGAGTCAATCTAGCCATGTCCGTCTGTCTGCCGTCTGCACGTCCGACCATCCGTATGTACGAACGCAAGATCTTAGTAACTATAAGAGCTAGAGACGTGAAATTTTAGCTGTAGATCCGTTTAGCACATTGCGTATATCGAGTTTGTTTCCGATAATCGATAACTTCCTTCGTTTCCAAGCAATCGATACAATTCGATATCGAAATCCTGTTTATTCATTAAATTTGGTAAATAATAAGTGCTAGGTCCACCAAAATTAACGTGTTTACAATAGAATAAAATATTTATATCAAGTATCATTCTTATACCTATCGCTACCTTCCCGCTACTAACTGATAGCTATAAACCAATATAACAGAACTTCCATACATCCCCAATAAAAGCTACAATTTTCATGCAATTTACTTTTAGAGAATACACAGATATTCTATGGTACATTAAGGAATACTATATAACATTTCATGAAGATCGGCTAAGAAACACGTGCTTGCGGCACCAGCGCAAATTTGAAGAACATCTGTATGCATGTACACACGCATTTATGCGGCTCTGCTTTCATGCAGATCGGTTAAGAAACACGTGTTTGCGGCACCAGCGCAAATTCGAATAATATCTCTATGCATGTTCACACACACATTTATGCGCGTCTGCTTTGTATTTATCAACAGCATTATAATTGCGATTATAAAAAAAAGCAAATAAAATAACATTACAAAAAAAAAGATGCAATTACCATGTTATTAGAATGCGAAGCAGACGCGCATGAATGTGTGTGTGTACATGTATAAGTTATCAATTGATGTATGTTCTGTGATGTAACACAATGTTATCTTGGGTAAGTTGCGTTGATCCCGCGCTGCCCTTGATCCAAATATGTTCTCCTTGATCCAGTAATATTACTGAAGATTATGTTTTGAAGTTGGCTTCTATTGCTGGCCTTGGGCTCAGACAATAACGAAAGATATGTTTTATCGGCAATGCCGGAGCAGTATATTTATTTCAGCGACTTATGTGTTGTGCGCCTCATATAAAACTGAAAACTAGGGGACAAGCAAATTATACAAATACCCTAAGCCTCAATGCATCACGCCATCAAAGCATGGTCGGCAAGCCGACTCAGCATTCCATGCAGTGTCAGCTTACCGCTGCTGGCCGTACTTAGCGCAGAGCGCTGAACTCAGTTCTGACGCGTCAGCATTGTTAATACGAAGCTACTTAGTTGCTAGGGCAATATATTTATGCTTAGTTGTTAACTACCCCCCCCTCAGGATGATGACCGTCCTCGGGCATGTCGTGTCTGTCAATCGCCTTCTGCATCTGCATGGAGGCTCGTCTTTTCCTTAGCACCAGAAAAAGGAAGAATGAGCCAATTAGTCCGACATTCAGGACCGCACCAATCGCGAACCAGAATTTAGGCGAGCCAGCCGCAACTACCTCCTCCTTGAAATCTCGAATTGATAGCAAGTTGTTGATGTTCATACGATGCAGAAGTGGTATGCTTAGTGCCGGGTCATGTCCGATGATGTTTAGGAGTGGTGACCTCACGATGCCAGGCTGCTTGCTTAGTGATTTGCGCAGGTTTACAAATTCTGTGCCATTGATAGTTGCAGACCGTTCGAAAGTTATCAGAAAGGTTCCTGAGACGGTTACCTCTGCGTCATCATCTGTTCGGACGCGCGCTGTCGCTTCGTTGATAACCACGACGCCGTCATCCACAGGCATTATCGCTTTCAGGTGGCTAGGTTGAGTGTGGCAGTTGGCGATGTTTCCCGCGTGAAGGGAGCTAGCACAGGTTTCGCACCGTGCTCGTTTGCAGAAGGTGTTATGCGTAGTTACGGTGCATCCAGTAACTGCAAAGGTATCCTTTTCGCATTCCGCCAACGTGTCTTCGTCGAGTCGCAGAATGGTTTGTTGGTGTGAAACGGGGTAGACGGAGACCTTTTGGCACCTAAACTCAACTTTAGGGTGGGCTATTAATATGTGGATAATATTCTCGGACTGAAGGACCTTGATCTTAGAAGCTTCTATTAAGCTAACTATTGGGGTATCTTGTTCGATAAGTGATTTTAGATCGGTATGATCAAGGATTGTAGGATTTACTATGCTTGCTTTTGCCAACGTTATGGTGAGTACTAAATTTTGAATTTCTGTGTTCAGTATTCTATTTCTTGCCAACAGGGTCTCGAATAAATGAGGAGTGTCAACCAAATCGCCTTTGCGGGAACTGATAATTTTATTGATAGTGTCCGTTAGTCTGTTTATTTGTTTTTGAGTTTCGGAGTTTATTAGTATCTGTTTGGAGTTAGCCTCCACCAACTGCGTCTCTGTAACGCGGATCCTTAAGAAATCTGAAGCATCAGGGGTGCCAGCAACAACCTTCAAGGCAGTGCCTAAGAAATCGAGGCTTCGTGCAAATCTGTGATGCACTTGAAGAACGGACAACAATGTTCTAAGGTGATCTGTATCTACGTCTAGTAGTTTGCGCATATGCGACTGTGGAAAGGAATCGGACAGTCTTTCCGTCTCGTCTATCATACTAACAAATTCGGAAATGTTACTTGAGTGCCTCAAGTAGCTACGTTGATCGAACACCAGTACTTCCCCGTCTAAGACCGGAATGTAGTTGGCATGCGAGAAGTCGGTGATCCGAGCATTTACCGCTGCTAGTGCCACAAGCAAAGTGAGTGGAAATCTGAAATGGACGAACAATATAAGACGGTGTTTAAACTCTGAGTTGGCTTACTAGCTAATTGTGGAGGAAAACTTATATCTAGTTGTCCTTATGGACCACCCTCCCCTTAATGAGGACAGACGTTCCCAGGTCTGCTTCGACCTTTTGTTCTGAGCATAAGGGAGTTAACTTGTTCCCTAGCCTCTTGTTGTTCTTCTGGAACACCTTTTCTCCTACCTCGAAAACGCGGTTTTGCCTGGATGCATTGCACCTTTTGATATTGTCTTGCTGTGCCTTAATTAGCCTGTTTTTGACGTTCCCGCGACGATCAGAAGCTGCTGCATGAACGACCTCAATTGGTTTCTCGAAGGTTACTGAGTGCAAACTTTTGTTGTACTCTATCGTAGCCTTTAAGATTAATTCTGTAGTGTCGCTGATTTTCTTGTCTAACTTGAGGCATCTCGCAATTTCGGTCAGGGTGCTATGAAAGCGCTCCACCTGGCCGTTTGAGGTGCTGTGAAGCGGAGCCGCATTCACAATGCAAATGCCGTAGGCGTTTCGGAGCATCGAAGTGATGGTCTCGGAATTGAAGGCCGCCTCGTTATCGCAATAAATTGTCTTGGTTGCGGGAAAAAGGTTAACAATTTGCAGTAGAGGGCTTGTGACATCGATTATCGTTCTGGATAATATCGGTTGGACGACTGCAAATTTTGAGAATTTGTCTATGCAGGTCAAGAACTGTTTCTTGTCTGTCGAGAAAATGTCAATATGCAACATTTCACCAGTATAACTTGGTATAGGCGTTTCCCCGAGCTCTTGTTTCTTCGGGTGGCTATCGTATTTGGCTTTAGTGCAGAGCCTGCAGTTTGCAACCACTTCTTTGGCCAGACTGGCCATATTGGGAAAATAATAGTCCCGAAGTACTTGTTTAATGTTTTCCTGAGCTGCTCTGTGCGCTCGATTGTGCTCAGCAGTGATGATTTCTAACTGCTCGTTTTTGTCCGTTATATCTTGCACAAGATTTTTGCAATGCCAGAATTGGGTTGCAGGGAAATACAAAACCAGGTCGTGTTGGAAACTTGCCAACGTGGGAAGATCGCAATGTATTGCATTAACGACTCCAGAATTCACAACTTCTTTGAGGGTTTTGAGAATTGTGCTCTTGTCAATGTAACTGATCAAGTGGCGTGTTTTGCTGCGAAACAGCAACAAGTTTCGCTTTAGCGGAAAACGCGATTCCTCTAGGACAATCTGGTTCCTAAAGCAATTCAAAGGTTTGTCTGTTGTCTCGACCGTGTAGGTCAGGGAAAGTTCGCTGTGAACGGTTGCAGCGTCCGAACGGGGCCCATCTTGCAGAGCATTAATGTTTTGCCTTGAAAGGGCATCCGCCACCAGATTCTCTTTGCCCGGTTTATAAAACATTTTGGCAATGTGCTGGTCAATGTAAGATTTCCATCTTTTAATCTTGGAATTCGTGTTCTTGTCCGACACAGCGAACGTGAGCGGCTCGTGGTCCGTGAAAATGTTAATTTCCCTAGAACCGTACAGAAAGTTCTGCAATCTGCCTAAAGCCCACACAATGGCCAGCAATTCTCTTTCGTTAGTGGCATAGTTTTGTTCGGCCTGTTTTAAGGCGAGAGAAATCATTGTTATTGGCCTATTGCCTTGGGAAAGAACCGCGCCAATTCCACTGGCCGAAGCATCAGTGGTTAAATCGAACGGTTTCTGGAAGTCTGGATACATTAACATGACGTCTTCTGATGCCGCTGCTTACTGAAAATGAAGTCTTTTCGCGGTCATGCTCCGCAAGGTAAATTTGATGGTACCCCGACTTTAGGTCGAGGGTAGTGAAGTATTTCGCCTTTCCTAGATTTGCTAAGATCATGGGGATGCTCGGCATGGGGTAGCGGTCCGGTATGGTTTTTTCGTTCAGTTTCCTGAAGTCGATTACTAACCTTTTTTTTGGGTTACCGTATGAGTCAGTGCCTTTTTTATCAACCACCCATGTTGGGCTGTTGTAAGGCGATCTGGAGGGCCTGATTATGCCATCGTCCAGTAATTGTTTGACTTCTTTGTTTATGAAGTCAGAAACACCCATGAGACTCGGGTATCTTGAATACACAGGCTCGTTGTCTACTGTTCGGATTGTAGCGATAACAGCAGTATTAAAAGGGAGAGCTTCGTCTGCATTTGAGAAGGCTCTTTTGTTTCTGAGTATCATGTCCCTGAACTCTTTCTTTACGGAAGGGGGGACTACGATGTCGTTGACATCGGTGAAGTTCACATCAGCACATTGATAGTACTGGAGTTTTTCGGATGTACTCTGGTATTCCAGAGTGTTTTTTGCCAAGTTCAATTTGACTCCGGCTTGTGTTAGCAAGTCGAAGCCTATGATGGCGTCGAAAGAACTTAGGGTATCGAGGAGAAAAAACGGGGAGGTATGTTGGGAAATGTTCATCAAGCATTTGCGCTTGATTTCTCAGCGGCTTCCTAAGACCGGAGATAAAGGCGTGCAGGGCGTCGTCTCTGACCTCCCGATTGAGCAAATCCGCGCCTTCTTGGTCGTGAGACATTACAATTTTGTTAGTTACGAGCGTGAGTTTCTTTTCGACGTCATCGTAGTATTGCATCAGGGACATTTCGCCCTGCGTAACTAACTCCAAACATTGTCTCAGCAAGCGCAAGGATGTTTTGTCCGAGTATGTGCAATCTAGCCTAGCTAGTATTGCATCGAAATTTAGGACAGTGTTGTGAGACACTAGTAAGGCTCCAGCTGGGCCTTTGATTTTGTTCCTAATGATCGCTACCGCTTGGTAGTGTGCAGTGCTCTTTGGATAGTTCTTGAATAATTCGTACGCGTAGATGGCTGCTTGCCTCCACGCTACATACTAATCCTGTACGCCGGAGAAATCCGGCACAGATTTAATAATGTCCAAGGGAATATCGCATTTGGCGTTAGGATCGACGGATATTTTCTCGTATGTGACGATTTGTGGCGCCTCCACCTGCAAACTCTGTACTTGTGAAGCTAAAGCGGTTATTTGTGCTTGAAACTGATTTTGTTGTTGCGCTAAAGCTTGCCTGATGCCACCCTCAATGAGATTCTGAACTTGAGCCGGCTCCATTTTTTCAGTTACAACGGTATCTGCAGGAGTAGGATCTACTGAGCAATTGATTTCCCCCTCCCAGCTATCGTCACTATTATATTCGACTTTTATCTCCCTATAATTCCAACTCATTGGCTTATGGTTGGCACTTTTCAAACTTAGGCCGATCGAGAAAGATCGGCAGGTAACGCTGTTGGCAATAGTGGAAACTGGTGAATCTTGGGGTATGCAATATTTATTATAAAAAATTGTTAGGGGTATGCAGCAAAAAATATAATGCTGCCGAAAGTATGGAATAATTATTCGTTTAAGGTATGCAATGCTTTATTGACAAGGAACGCTGGTAAAAGTATGCAACAGTTTTTAGTGAAAGTATGCAATGATTTAAAGGAATGAAATGCTGGCAGAAGAGAGCAGCAATATTTACTTTACTTTACAAGTTTAAACAAAAAAAAAAAAAAAAAAAAAAAATCACACGTATCGGTTCATGAATAATTTCTTCAAATTGAAATCACTTATGAACTTACATGGTATGAGTTCCTATTTTTTGGTTGGGCGCCAGTTATCAATTGATGTATGTTCTGTGATGTAACAGAGTGTTATCTTGGGTAAGTTGCGTTGATCCCGCGCTGCCCTTGATCAAAATATGTTCTCCTTGATCCAGTAATATTACTGAAGATTATGTTTTGAAGTTGGCTTCTATTGCTGGCCTTGGGCTCAGACAATAACGAAAGATATGTTTTATCGGCAATGCCGGAGCAGTATATTTATTTCAGCGACTTATGTGTTGTGCGCCTGATATAAAACTGAAAGCTAGGGGACAAGCAAATTATACAAATACCCTAAGCCTCAATGCATCACGCCATCAAAGCATGGTCGGCAAGCCGACTCAGCATTCCATGCAGTGTCAGCTTACCGCTGCTGGCCGTTCTTAGCGCAGAGCGCTGAACTCAGTTCTGACGCGTCAGCATTGTTAATACGAAGCTACTTAGTTGCTAGGGCAATATATTTATGCTTAGTTGTTAACTTATACAGAAATTCTTAAAGCTGCTGCTTCGTATTTATCAACAGCATTATAATTGCGATTGTATTGTTGTCCGTATTTTTTATACCCTGAACCCATTGAAAATGGAAAAAAGGGTTTATTGTATTTATGCAAAATGTTAATGTCTGGAATAGGTGGAAGGAAGCTGTTCCGTTGTTTTTTTTTTCTCACTTATACTCGATTATTATTGTGGTTATTGAGTGGAGGCGATGGCAAGTGGTGCGGTTAGTTCCGAGCTCAAACCCTGCCGAGGCAACTTATTTTTTTGGCATGCCTGCCGTGGGCTTGCAGCCGCAAAAGGCACAAATGTATAAAGAGCAATGAAAATGGTATGGATCCAGACGCATGCATGCTATACATTCTGATCTTTAATTGCCTGTCATAAAACTCTTTAACCTAAGATTATAATAATGCCAATAAAAGATTACTTGCATTTGATCCATATCAAAGTACAAACGAGCGACAAGTGCGATCCACCTGTTGATAAAAATATCTCTGCCTCACGACAAATCCTTGATCAGCTCATTCGCACACCTTTGTGAGTGTGTATATGTGTGTGTGTAGAGCTCGAAATTCACAAATGCCAAAAACTTCAAATTTGGTCAAATTACCATCGGGCAGGCAACCAACACGCACACAAACGCATTAATGCTTCCATCCATATATAAAAGAGTGTTAGTGTGCGTGGTTGGCCGACCCAAAAAGTTATCATGCGCACATGCCAGTAATCAGTTACCCTTACCCCTACAACAAGCATGGAAAATAGCAATTTTGCACATGAACAGGCCAAACCCTTTAATAATTTCACACAACTGCTTACTTGAAAGAGTGTGCGTCAATTTTTGGTCTTTTCTTAAATTCTTCGACAAGCCGACGATGAATTACCCTTGCAGAAATACGACTTAGATATTTGTGTATTTTAAGAAAAAACAAGTAAGAGGTTCTAGTCGGGAGCTCCCGACTAGGGGATACCCTGAACCATCTTATTCCAATACCAAATAAATTAATAAAAAAAAGTTCCCTTCCAGTATATCTTATTGCACCATAGAATATTTGTGTATTCTGAAAAAGTCAATTGCATTTAAATTGTGGTTTAAATTCGTTGGCAATAGAAGTTGGGTTATTAGCTTGATTTATAGCTCTCCGGCGGTAGCGGGGAGGTGGCGATAGGTATGAAATGAAAGATACTTGAAATATCTATAGTTCCTAGAAGCAACATATCATGTTTGGCGGCTCAAGCTCTTATTATTTACCCAATTTGCTTTTAAAAAAACAGGATGTCGATATTATTACCATGCTATAAGAATGCGAAGCAGACGCGCATGAATGTGTGTGTGTACATGTACAAGAGCTAGAGACGTGAATTTTTAGCTGTAGATCCTCCTAGTACATGTGCAAAACGAGTTTTTTTTCCGATAAACAATAATTTTCTCCGTATTCAAGCAATCGATAAAAATCGATATCGAAATCCTGTTTTTTTGAGTAAATTTGGTAAATAATAAGAGCTAGATCCACCAAAATTGATATGTCTACAATATAATAGTATATTTATATCAACTATCATTCGTATACTGATAGCTGTAAATCTAGTTAACAACCCAACTTCCATTGCTCACCAATTAAACCTACAATCTTACTGCAATTTACTTTTAGAGAATACACAGATATTCTATGGTACATTAAGGAATACTATAGAACATTTCATGAAGATCGGCTAAGAAACACGTGCTTGCGGCACCAGCGCAAATTTGAAGAACATCTGTATGCATGTACACACGCATTTATGCGGCTCTGCTTTCATGCAGATCGGTTAAGAAACACGTGTTTGCGCCACCATCGCAAATTCGAATAATATCTCTATGCATGTTCACACACACATTTATGCGCGTCTGCTTTGTATTTATCAACAGCATTATAATTGCGATTGTAAAAAAAAGCAAATAAAATAACATTACAAAAAAAAAGATGCAATTACCATGTTATTAGAATGCGAAGCAGACGCGCATGAATGTGTGTGTGTACATGTATACAGAAATTCTTAAAGCTGCTGCTTCGTATTTATCAACAGCATTATAATTGCGATTGTATTGTTGTCCGTATATTTTGTACCCTGAACCCATTGAAAATGGAAAAAAGGGTTTATTGTATTTATGCAAAATGTTAATGTCTGTAACAGGTAGAAGGAAGCTTTTCCGTTGTTTTTTTTTTCTCACTTATACTCGATTATTATTGTGGTTATTGAGTGGAGGCGATGGCAAGTGGTGCGGTTAGTTCCGAGCTCAAACCCTGCCGAGGCAACTTATTTTTTTGGCATGCCTGCCGTGGGCTTGCAGCCGCAAAAGGCACAAATGTATAAAGAGCAATGAAAATGGTATGGATCCAGACGCATGCATGCTATACATTCTGATCTTTAATTGCCTGTCATAAAACTCTTTAACCTAAGATTATAATAATGCCAATAAAAGATTACTTGCATTTGATCCATATCAAAGTACAAACGAGCGACAAGTGCGATCCACCTGTTGATAAAAATATCTCTGCCTCACGACAAATCCTTGATCAGCTCATTCGCACACCTTTGTGAGTGTGTATATGTGTGTGTGTAGAGCTCGAAATTCACAAATGCCAAAAACTTCAAATTTGGTCAAATTACCATCGGGCAGGCAACCAACACGCACTCAAACGCATTAATGCTTCCATCCATATAGAAAAGAGTTAGTGTGCGTGGTTGGCCGACCCAAAAAGTTATCATGCACACATGCCAGCGATCAGTTACCCTTACCCCTACAACAAGCATGGAAAATAGCAATTTTGCACATGAACAGGCCAAACCTTTTAATAATTTCACACAACTGCTTACTTGAAAGAGTGTGCGTCAATTTTTGGTCTTTTCTTAAATTCTTCGACAAGCCGACGATGAATTACCCTTGCAGAAATACGACTTAGATATTTGTGTATTTTAAGAAAAAACAAGTAGAAAGGTCGGGAGCTCCCGACTAGGGGATACCCTCAACCCTCTTATTCCAACACCAAATAAATTAATAAAAAAAAGTTCCGTTGGCATGGTTCGAATTTGCAACTGACCGTATTACTTACTGTCGACTCGACTCAACAGCCACATCAGCAAACAAAAAATAATAATACTTTCCCCGGTAGGGCTCGAACTCGCGACAGACCGCACCACTTGCTATGCCTCTACTCAGCAGCCACTCCAACAATTAAGTACTTATGATAAAAAAGGAACTAAAATAACATTACAAAAAGAAGATGCAATTACCAAGCTATTAGAATACGAAGCAGACGCGCATGAATGTGTGTGTGTACATGTATACAGAAATTCTTAAAGCTGCTGCCCCATTCAATTGCGCAGTTGCATATAACTTTGGTTTTTCTTAACCGATCTTTATGAAATTTTCTACAGTATATCTTATTGTACCATAGAATATTTGTGTATTCTGAAAAAGTCAATTGCATTTAAATTGTGGTTTAAATTGGTTGGCAATAGAAGTTGGGTTATTAGCTTGATTTATAGCTCTATGGTGGTAGCGGGGAGGTGTCGATAGGTATGAAATGAAAGATACTTGAAATATCTATAATTCCTAGAAGCAACATATCATGTTTGCTTTTAAAAAACAGGATGTCGATATTATTACCATGCTATAAGAATGCGAAGCAGACGCGCATGAATGTGTGTGTGTACATGTACAAGAGCTAGAGACGTGAATTTTTAGCTGTAGATCCTCCTAGTACATGTGCAAAACGAGTTTTTTTTCCGATAAACAATAATTTTCTCCGTATTCAAGCAATCGATAAAAATCGATATCGAAATCCTGTTTTTTTGAGTAAATTTGGTAAATGTAGACATATCAATAGATCCACCAAAATTGATATGTCTACAATATAATAGTATATTTATATCAACTATAATTCGTATACCCATCGCGACCTTCCCGCTACTTTCTGATAGCTGTAAACCTAGTTAATAACCCAACTTCCATTGCTCAACAATTAAACCTACAATTTTACTGCAATTTACTTTTAGAGAATACACAAGTATTCTATGGTACATTAAGGAATACTATAGAACATTTCATGAAGATCGGCTAAGAAACACGTGCTTGCGGCACCAGCGCAAATTTGAAGAACATCTGTATGCATGTACACACGCATTTATGCGGCTCTGTTTTCATGCAGATCGGTTAAGAAACACGTGTTTGCGGCACCAGCGCAAATTCGAATAATATCTCTATGCATGTTCACACACACATTTATGCGCGTCTGCTTTGTATTTATCAACAGCATTATAATTGCGATTGTAAAAAAAAGCAAATAAAATAACATTACAAAAAAAAAGATGCAATTACCATGTTATAAGAATTCTTAAAGCTGCTGCTTCGTATATATCAACAGCATTATAATTGCGATTGTATTGTTGTCCGTATTTTTTATACCCTGAACCCATTGAAAATGGAAAAAGGGGTTTATTGTATTTATGCAAAATGTTAATGTCTGTAACAGGTAGAAGGAAGCTTTTCCGTTGTTTTTTTTTCTCACTTATACTCGATTATTATTGTGGTTATTGAGTGGAGGCGATAGCAAGTGGTGCGGTTAGTTCCGAGCTCAAACCCTGCCGAGGCAACTTATTTTTTTGGCATGCCTGCCGTGGGCTTGCAGCCGCAAAAGGCACAAATGTATAAAGAGCAATGAAAATGGTATGGATCCAGACGCATGCATGCTATACATTCTGATCTTTAATTGCCTGTCATAAAACTCTTTAACCTAAGATTATAATAATGCCAATAAAAGATTACTTGCATTTGATCCATATCAAAGTACAAACGAGCGACAAGTGCGATCCACCTGTTGATAAAAATATCTCTGCCTCACGACAAATCCTTGATCAGCTCATTCGCACACCTTTGTGAGTGTGTATATGTGTGTGTGTAGAGCTCGAAATTCACAAATGCCAAAAACTTCAAATTTGGTCAAATTACCATCGGGGAGGCAACCAACACGCGCACAAACGCATTAATGCTTCCATCCATATAGAAAAGAGTGTTAGTGTGCGTGGTTGGCCGACCCAAAAAGTTATCATGCGCACATGCCAGCGATCAGTTACCCTTACCCCTACAACAAGCATGGAAAATAGCAATTTTGCACATGAACAGGCCAAACCCTTTAATAATTTCACACAACTGCTTACTTGAAAGAGTGTGCGTCAATTTTTGGTCTTTTCTTAAATTCTTCGACAAGCCGACGATGAATTACCCTTGCAGAAATACGACTTAGATATTTGTGTATTTTAAGAAAAAACAAGTAAGAGGCTCTAGTCGGCAGCTCCCGACTAGGGGATACCCTGAACCCTCTTATTCCAATACCAAATAAATTAATAAAAAAAAGTTCCCTTGGCATGGCTCGAATTTGCAACTGACCGCTTTACTTACTGTCGACTCTACTCAACAGCCACATCAGCAAACAAAAAATAATAATACTTTCCCCGGTAGGGCTCGAACTCGCGACAGACCGCACCACTTGCTATGCCTCTACTCAGCAGCCACATCAACAATTAAGTACTTATGATAAAAAAGGAACTAAAATAGCATTACAAAAAAAAGATGCAATTACCATGCTATTAGAATGCGAAGCAGACGCGCATGAATGTGTGTGTGTACATGTATACAGAAATTCTTAAAGCTGCTGCCCCATTCAATTGCGCAGTTGCATATAACTTTGGTTTTTCTTAACCGATCTTTATGAAATTTTCTATAGTATATCTTATTGTACCATAGAATATTTTTGTGTATTCTGAAAAAGTCAATTGCATTTAAATTGTGGTTTAAATTGGTTGGCAATAGAAGTTGGGTTATTAGCTTGATTTATAGCTCTGTGGTGGTAGCGGGGAGGTGGCGATAGGTATGAAATGAAAGATACTTGAAATATCTATAATATTCTAGAAGCAACATACCATGTTTGGTGGCTCTAGCTCTTATTATTTACCCAACTTCCAAAAAAAAAACAGGATGTCGATATCGATTTTTATCGATTGCTTGAAAACTGAGTAAGTTATCTATTATCGGAAACAAACTCGATCTGCGCGGGAACTAGGAGCATCTACATCTAAAATTTCAAGTCTCTAGCTCTTATAGGTTCTGAGATCCTTGAGCTCATACATACGGACGGACGCACGGACGGACGGACGGACAGACAGACAGACGGACGGACAGACAGACGGACATTGCTAGATCGACTCGGCTATTGATGCTGATCAAGAATATATATACTTTATAGGGTCGGAGATGCTTCCTTCTGCCTGTTACATATATTTGGATTTTGCACAAACAATATACCCTTATCCCCATTTTTAATGGGTTCAGGGTATAAAAAAGATGCAATTACAATGCTATTAGAATGCGAAGCAGACGCGCATGAATGTGTGTGTGTACATGTACATGTACAAGAGCTAGGGACGTAAAGTTTTACCTGTAGATCCTCCTAGTACATGTGCAAAACGAGTTTTTTTTTCCGATAAACAATAACTTTCTCCGTCTTCAAGCAATCCATAAAAATGTGGAGAGGGACATGACGGGGGAGATACATTTAACATTTAATCTCGACTGACCTACATTTAAACATAACATAACATAACAGACTCTGTTCGATTAGCATTTTGTCTTAGGTCAGTTCGCTGGGGGGAATTTCTGCACGATCAGCTGGCAATGCTGTCGTGTGAATGGCAAGAATAACATAAGTATCAATTGGGCACGCTAAGTACATGTGAGTAGTTGAAAATTTTAAATTTAACAATTTTATGGCTAAATAATCTAATTAATTAATTTATTTTATATCGCACCGCCTTACGATGCGCTGGCCGTCTGCCTCTGGCCTTGCGGTGGACAATTGGCCTCCGCCTGGTACCTGGCCGACTTATTGTCGCTAAAATTTGCAATTTGCATTGCGTGATGGCTGCCGCTACCTCTGTTGGAAGTTGCATCGCTTTGGAGGGGCATAAGTTCAGCTGCTGGAGCGGATGACTGGCAATGAGCAACACCATCCATACACCCAGGATGCGTGGATAGCGGATCGCCGTGTTATCGCGCCTGTTTTTGCCCGAGGGCGGAGTGATATGCAGCCTGCGCTGCATCATTTTTGCACGTACGGGTGGCGCTGTTTATCCGCGTCTGCTTCGTATTTATCAACAGCATTATAACTGCGATTGTATTATTGTCCGGGTAACTATGTTAATTGTTTTTGTTTTTTACTAATACTCGATTTTTTGTGTGGTTGTGGAGTGGAAGCGGTGGCATCCGTTATAAATGGAAATCGATATCCTAAGTAAATTTGGTAAATAATAAGAGCTAGATCCACCAAAATTAACATGTTTACAATAGAATAGGATATTTATATCCAGTATCATTCATATACCTAACGCGACCTTCCGGCTACTAGCTGATAGCTATAACCAACTTCCATTGCTCACCAATTAAAGCTACAATTTTAATGAAATTTACTTTCGAAAAATACACAGATATTCTATGGTACATTAAGGAGTACTATTAAACATTTCATGAAGATCGTCTAAGAAACACGTGCTTGCGGCACCAGCGCAAATTTGAAGAATATCTGTATGCATGTACACACTCATTTATGCCGCTCTGCCTTCATGCAGATCGGTTAAGAAACACGTGTTTGCGCCACCAGCGCAAATTCGAATAATATCTCTATGCATGTTCACACACACATTTATGCGCGTCTGATTTGTATTTATCAACAGCATTATAATTGCGATTGTAAAAAAAAAAACCACTAAAATAACATTTCAAAAAAAAAGATGCAATTACCATGCTATTAGAATGCGAAGCAGACGCGCATGAATGTGTGTGTGTACATGTATACAGAAATTCTTAAAGCTGCTGCTTCGTATTTATCAACAGCATTATAATTGTGATTGTATTGTTGACCGTATTTTTTATACCCTGAACCCATTGAAAATGGAAAAAAGGGTATATTGTATTTATGCAAAATGTTAATGTCTGTAACAGGTAGAAGGAAGCTTTTCCATTGTTTTTTTTTCTCACTTATACTCGATGATTATTGTGGTTATTGAGTGGAGGCGATGGCAAGTGGTGCGGTTAGTTCCGAGCTCAAACCCTGCCGAGGCAACTTATTTTTTTGGCATGCCTGCCGTGGGCTTGCAGCCGCAAAAGGCACAAATGTATAAAGAGGCGATGAAAATGGTATGGATCCAGACGCATGCTATACATTCTGATCGTTAATTGCCTGTCATAAAACCCTTTAACCTAAGATTATAATAATGCCAATAAAAGATTACTTGCATTTGATCCATATCAAAGTACAAACGAGCGACAAGTGCGATCCACCTGTTTCATTCAAGCCCACCGCAGGCATGCCAAAAAAACAAAGACCGTGCCAGTCGCCCAAATTTACACACCCATTGATAAAAATATCTCTGCCTCACGACAAACCCTTGATCAGCTCATTCGCACACCTTTGTGAGTGTGTATATGTGTATGTGTAGAGCTCGAAATTCACAAATGCCAAAACTTCAAATTTGGTCAAATTCGCATCGGGCAGGCAGGCAGGCAACTAACGCGCACACAAACGCATTAATGCTTCCATCCATATAGAAAAGTGTGTTAGTGTGCGTGGTTGGCAGACCCAAAAAGTTATCATGCACACATGCCAGCGATCAGTTACCCTTACCCCTACAACAAGCATGGAAAATAGCAATTTTGCACATGAACAGGCCAAACCCTTTAATAATTTCAAACAACTGCTTACTTGAAAGAGTGTGCGTCAATTTTTGGTCTTTTCTTAAATTCTTCGACAAGCCGACGATGAATTACCCTTGCAGAAATACGACTTAGATATTTTTGTATTTTAAGAAAAAACAAGTAAGAGGTTCTAGTCGGGAGCTCCCGACTATACCTCTGATACCCTGAACCCTCTTATTCCAACACCAAATAAATTAATAAAAAAAAGTTCCCTTGGCATGGCTCGAGTTTGCAACTGACCGTATTACTTACTGTCGACTCTACTCAACAGCCACATCGAACTCGCGACAGACCGCACCACTTGCTATGCCTCTACTCAGCAGCCACTCCAACAATTAAGTACTTATGATAAAAAATGAACTAAAATAACATTACAAAAAGAAGATGCAATTACCAAGCTATTAGAATACGAAGCAGACGCGCATGAATGTGTGTGTGTACATGTATATAGAAATTCTTAAAGCTGCTGCCCCATTCAATTGCGCAGTTGCATATAACTTTGGTTTTTCTTGACCGATCTTTATGAAATTTTCTACAGTATATCTTATTGTACCATAGAATATTTGTGTATTCCGAAAAAGTCAATTGCATTTAAATTGTGGTTTAAATTGGTTGGCAATAGAAGTTGGGTTATTAGCTTGATTTATAGCTCTGTGGTGGTAGCGTAGAGGTGGCGATAGGTATGAAATGAAAGATACTTGAAATATCTATAATATTTTAGAAGCAACATTTCATGTTTGATGGCTCTAGCACTTATTATTTACCCAATTTGCTAAAAAAAAAAGGATGTCGATATCGATTTGATTTGATCAAATTATTCTCATCATGCCTGACTGGACGAAGAAATACATGATAGATCATTAAATGTGAGTGCCTCTTGCTACCACAGGCACAAAAGGGACACACAATTGAAGAAATAACCTCTGGCTTGCGACAAACGCTGCGATCTACTTGTGCGCACAACCACACAACACAAACTAAATATTCGATTTGTATTAGGTTATTAAATTCTTTACTTTGTTCAATTAAATTGTTAAAAGTTTCTTCGGTTTTTGTTATATTAACCGTTAAACAGTGAAACTCGTAATCTGTCGGAATGTCTATGGTTCCTGATTTAAATATGAGGTAGCCGTTATGGGCTTTGATAGGATTCATTTCAATGCCTTGTGCATTTATATGGTTTACAGTTATTAATAGTAATATTATAATAAATAGTTTAAGCTGGTGCTTGTATGTTTTGATCGCTCTCTGTTGTTGACCTGTAATTGTTATATTTGCTTTGATTAGTCTTCTTTTTCTTTTTGAATTTGGTTTTGTAATGTGTTATTTTCCTGCCTCTGTTTGTTTCCTCAAAATGTTTGTCGTCGATTTGTCTTAGTTCTCCTGTTTTCTTGAACGGGGTTGTCGTCTTTGATTTAACTAATGGTGAATGTTCGTCTCTAGTGTCAATTTCATAATTTGTTCGTTTTTTGTTGAGGTTATTTATTAGTTTTTCTTTATTAGCTTGAGTGTCATACTCTGGTGTACCTGCGTATATGAATATGTCCGCTGGTGTTCTGTTAGTCGTTTTGTGCAAATTTTGAATAGATATCAATTCAAGATAAAAATTGTTTATCTCCTACTTAGCGATTTCCGGAGTTATTTCGAATCTTAATTTTGTATCCCTGTGTTCTGTTTTTGCGATGTTGCAAATCTCACATTCATTTATTAGATTTTAAATTAAATTTTTATAATCTGGAAAATAGTGGGTTTCTTTGAACCAATTGATAGTTTTTTCAATTCCTGGATGTTATAATTCTTTGTGTTTTTTTAATTTTAGTTCTTTGAATTCTGGGTATGTTTGAAGGTCTATTAATTTTTTAATAGTTTTAATTGCCTTTCTTGAATTATTCGGACTTATTATTTCTAAGTAGGCTTCGTAAAAAATTGGAAAATCTGCTTCGTTGTGGAAGTATAGCACACTTTTCTTTGTGCATAAGTATTCTTTTATTAATTCGTTGGCATGCGCGTTAGTCATGTCTTTGTATGTAATTTTTATGTTGGTTTTATAAAAGTAATTCGTAACTTTTGTTTCGTTCTCGGTTCCTTTTTTTCAAATTCTATTTGTCGATTATAATAATTAAGGGGTCTTTCTGTGATTTGTAAATGGTTACTGTTGTCTTCTTGAGCACTATGTATTTGATCTTGTGCTAATTGTATCTTCGCCTAAGAAGTTTTCGTTTAATTGAATTTTGGACAGAGCATCTGCCACATAATTTTCTTTTCCTGGAACGTATTTAATTTGGAAATCAAACTCATTTAGCTTGATTTTCCATCGTTGTAATTTCATGTTAGGTTCTTTAATGTAATTTAACCAGACGAGTGGTCTGTGATCACTAAGGATTTGAAATTGTCGAACAAAGAGATAGGACCTAAAGTAGTTAGTGGCCCAAACCATTGCTAATAATTCTTTTTTAATCCTTGAATAATTTAAGTCATGCTCGTTGAGAGTTCTACTTGCATAGCATATAGGCTTATACTTTTGCGAAAGGACGGCCCCTATTGCCATATTACTCGCGTCTGTAGTTAATAAAAATGGTTTTTCGCAGTTAGGGTATATTAAAATTGGGTCGGATGTTATGAGTACTCTTAGCTTTTCAATCGCTAATTCGTAGTCTCTGTCATTTATATTGATTTTTGCTCCTTTTTTAATTTAAGTGTTAATGTTTTTAATATATTAGCGAAATTTGGTAAAAAATTCCTATAGAAACCACATAATCCTAAAAATGATTTAATTTCTTTTGGGGTTTTAGGAATTGGGAATTTGACAATTGCTTGTATCTTGTTGGGATTTGGTTTTATACCCTCAGTTGTGATGATGTGACCGAGAAATTCTGTTTCTTTTCTCAAAAACTCGCATTTATCCAACTGTAGTTTTAAGTTAGCTTCTCTAAGCTTCTTAAAAACTTTTTGTAGTGACAAAATGTGTTTCTCCAATGAAGTGGAAAAAATAAAAATGTCGTCTAAGTAGACCAGACAATCCTTAAAAATTAAATCTTCTAAGAGATTGTTCATACAACGTTGGAACGTTGCAGGTGCATTCTTAAGACCAAATGGCATGCGAGTGTACTCGTAATGGCCATGTTTAGTCGAAAATGCGGTCTTGGGTATTGAACCAGGATCCATTTGGATTTGGTGGAAGCCTTTGGCTAGATCAATGGTTGCGAAATATTGACATTTTCCAAGTTTGTCTAATATTTCATTCATGATCGTGATATGGTATTTATCATTAATAGTTAATTCATTGAGATTGCGGTAATCTTTGACTAACCGGAACTTTTGCTTTCCAGATGCATCGTTTTTCTTTGGAACGATTATTACTGGTGAGCAGTAAGGGGATGTGGATTTACGTATGATATTTTGTTTTATCTTATCGCTTATTTGTTTGTTTACTTCTTCATCGTATATTTGAGGATATTTGTATGGACGCTTGTAAATTGGGTCCTCCTGTTTTGTTAGAATTTTGTGTTTAATTGTACTAGTGAAAGTCAAATTGTATGGATATCACGAAATTCATGTATAACTTTTTTAATTTTTTCTTTTTCTTCTGAGTTTAGGTGCTCTAGCCTAAACTTATTGTTTTCTATTAATTCGTTATTAATAGCGAAGTTAAATGGTCTGTTCTCTGTTGAGGGTGGATCAAGGCACTCTTGTGCGGTCATGTCCTCTTCGACCTGTTCGTCATTATATCTAAAACAAAAGTTAAATTCTCCTAAGGTTACGGATCCTTGTGCATAGTCTATTTTTGCTTGACATGCTTCAAGGTATTCTCTCCCAATCAGAACATCATAATGCTCTGAGAAGTCGTGAATATAGAATTTTTGTTTGCTCGGACAAATTTTGCTTGCTCCTAATCGTATACTTTGTTTTAATTCAATAACACCATTTATGGTGTGAACCTTTAATGTTTCGTTGTAAACTGGAAAATTTAAGCGGTTTGTTTTCATTAGATTTATGTTTGAACCTGTGTCATTGACACATTTTAGAGCTTCGTCATTCATAATCAATTTTATGAATGGATTTCTTCTGTTTGTTCCGAGGCTTGCTGATGAAAATTTTCGATATATTTTGTTCGTGATAACTCTGATTCGTGTTGGAATAACCACTTGAACTGGTGGTTGGGTTAGCATTTTGCTGTTCATTTCCCATGTTCCTACGATTGTTATTTTGATTTCCCTGAACATTATTATTTTTAGGTTTTTCAGTAACGCTATTTCCATATAATCTCTCTCTTTGAGCTACTTGCTTTAGTTTTCGTGTCGACTTAATGTCGTATCTGTCTTTCATCATGAAAAGCTTATCTGGTAAGTTTTTTGTAATAACATCTTTGATTGTGTTATTCATAGCATTTGTGTAAAGTGTCGTATTGCTAGGTATATTTTCTAATGCTAACTTATTTAATATAACAAAAGATTTATTTTCGAGGTCCTCGATGAGCTTACGGACGTTTCCTTGGTAATTCGTGTTGTATAAGCGTCGAAGGAGTTCTTCAAATGGTGTCTGCACTTTAAATTCTTCAATCAATGCGTTTCTCAGCTCCTGCTAAGTGTTGGCTGCTGTCCTTTGTGAAATTCTCTGAGCATCTCCTATGACTTGCAATTCGATGGCTCCGTATAAGATGCTGTGTTGTCTAACATCTCGGGTTGGATAAATGTGTAAGATGTAATCGATCCTTGTAATGAAGGCGTTTAGATTTTTCGTTGATCCGTCAAAGCTTGGCACCTGTCTGTTTGTGGGCTTTATTGTTCTTTATTGTTCTTTGATTTTGCACTTTTATTTCTTTTGGATTATAGTTTGTGAAGGATTATTGTTAAAATGTTTTTTTTTTTGTGTGTGTCTTAAAAAGACCCATTAATAACGTATTGCAGGGATCAAACGATATGCAAAGCCAGTCGTTATTAGCTGTAGTAGCTAACACTCCGACAACACTTTCGGTCGCGATTGTGCGTTAGATCTGAGAATTAATTATCCCTTAGCGATCTTTACTTTTTCCCGACGTATCCTACCGGCTGCGCCAATTAAGTTTTACACGTTAAGTTACTATAAAAAATATATTTCAATTTATTATTTTCACTAACGGCTACTTTTGTTGAGTACATTCAGATTTACTTCCCGAATATGAACTGATTTATCTAACTGTTGCGGTCGCTTAGAAAACTTCGCTTTGAGAGAGTTTGAGTCAATATTGAGTGAAGTTTGAGCTGCGTCAGCAATTATGCGTGGGATAGTGCTCTGATGGGAACATTGACAGGGGCGTGATATTTAGGGTGAATTGTTTATGTCTACCAAAGGGGGACAGTCGATGTTATCACCAGGCTTTTTGTTTACAATATTAGAAATGCTTATACTTGTGGTTATGCTTATGTGCTAAGTTATGTTAAAGGGTGGGTGCGACTATGGATATGTCACTCCCCCAACCTGTCCTCAGGTGTTTAAGTTTGGATATAGTGTAACATTTTCTTCTTTGGTGTATCTCCTATTATTGTAGGTGTTTCTTCTACTTTGGGTTTTTTATATTTTATAATTAATTTCTTAGGTATGCTTTTGAACTTATATGTCAAATACAGTGTTAAAATTATTAATATGATTACAAATATGGTTATTGTAATTATCTGGAATACATTGTTAAATTTTGTATGCTCATTTATAATTTGTTTCGTTTGTACAAACGATAGTTGTTCCAATTTTATAACATCATTGCTTACGTAAATGCTTTGAGTATAATCTAACATATTGTTTTAAATTGAAATTTCATTAATTTGCAGTGAACAATTAAAGATTTTTATTATATTGTTTCCTTCTATTGTTATTTCGTTATTAATACAATTATGATTTAATATAGTTTTTGGTAAATTCCAAGTTAAAATTATATTTAGTTCTACGTAGTTGATTTGATAATTTTGCAAAATTTTAGTATAACTACATTCTGGTGTTATTTGGTTTAAAATTCCTGTCAAACATTCTTTATAAATTTTTTGTCTTGGGTAAAATATTTTTCATGAGCTATTTCTGTCAAAATGTTATTATTATCATCCGGGTATGGAATTATTTCGAATACCGGGCTTTTTTTTATTTCTCGAGGGATATTCAGTATAAACCAAGTGGAAGTTTTTGTATTCAACAATTTATGTTTTAGTAATTTTGGGTTAAAAATGCCTAATCTTATGTAAAGTGTTGTAAGTTAAATATAAGGATATCTAATTTCTTTCCTTTTTGTTTCTCTTGATCTAGTTCGTTCATGATTTCTATTCCTTTGTTTATAGCTTCTATTGAGTAATTTAATTCATTAACCCTTTTAAGCCGTTTATTTCTCTGTTTAATTTTTCTACTAAATATTGTATTAGGTTATTAAATTCTTTACTTTGTTCAACTAAATTGTTAAAAGTTTCTTCGGTTTTGGTTATATTAACCGTTGAACAGTGGAATTCGTAATCTGTCGGAATGTCTATGGTTCCTGTTTTAAATATGAGATAGCCGTTATGGGCTTTGATAGGAAGTTTGAGCTGCGTCAGCAATTATGCGTGGGATAGTGCTCTGATGGGAACATTGACAGTGGCGTGATATTTAGGGTGAATTATTTATGTCTACCAAAGGGGGACAGTTTGATCTTGACCAATGTCGATGTTATCACCAGGCTCTTTGCTTACAATATTAGAAATGTTTATAGTTGTGCTTATGCTTATGTGCTAAGTTATGTTAAAGGGTGGGTGCGACTATATATATATATATATATATATATATATAAAACACTTGCACTAGCACGTTTTCCATTACGCTGTCTTTATTAACATCGGAGAAACATGGCCGGGGGCCAGGCTTAAACCTTGCAGTGATTAAATTGCAACTCCACCTTCGTTTGGCACGCGACATGATCGTTTTATTCGCAGTTCTTATTGTAAGAAACTGCAAGGGCGACTTGCGCTGAAGACAAGACGCGGTGTAACTTTGGTGTTACAGTGTGTGTACAGAGACACAGCACAGGCAGGGCCTGCCTCCACCCAGTTATAGAGTACGCAGTCAGCGTAAAATATAGTAGGAACCATCTCCGAGCTAAGTAGGATGACACAACGGTCACCCAGGAAAAGCCCACGCTTAAACGATGGCCATGAGATAGCCACATCGGCAAGTGGGACGCAGCCAAAACGGACAAGTAGAATGGAGAGAACTGTATCACAAATGCAAGTTCCCGCTGTTAGCGCACCACAAAGCCCCAGCACCGTGGATGTGGACACAAGTGTACAGCCTGCCGGCACCGTGGCCGCGGGAGTGAGTGCACGAGCCTACACGTTGACAGGAGCGCCAAGCCCAAGCACGCAACTCTCAAGTACGCAAGTCATGGACTTGAAAAAGAGAGTCGCTACGCTAGAGCACGAGTTGCAGAGGTCAAAAACTGGTCAAGCAAATGTGAGTACAGTTACTGATCCCGTTAAGTTGAGTAATGCTAGCGTGAGTGGTACAGCTAACCTGCCGCCATCTTTGATCGGAGCTTTGAGCAGAGGGCCATCGTCGAGTGGAAGTTTGAGTGAAGCTGCAGCTATAAGTGTAGTCCTAAATTCAAGAGTAAGTTTGAGTGAAACTACAATTTTGAGTGGAACTGCCATTGTGAGGCACTGCCTACGTCATTGGCTGAAAATTTGGGAACACAGTTGCAAATGGGAGATTGGGCTACAGTTATAGATAACTGCTCTACAACGTCAAGCCGCTCGACGCTTGCTCTGCAGGCAATGCACAGCCAACGCTCAACTACACTCCGGCACAGGAGAACCAACTAGCGACTCCCAGGGACGATGTACGCCTGCCACGCAAATTACCAGATCAACCCGAGTTTGGAAGCCAACCTAAGGATTGGCCTATATTCTTCTGCGTGTTTACGGAAACAACTTTGGCGTACAACTGTACGAATCTGGAGAATAACCAGCGATTGTTGAAGGCACCCAAAGGCGAAGCACGTGACTCTGTGAAGTCGTTGCTCATACATCCCAGGAATTTGAAGAACGTAAGGGAACAATTATGTTTCAGATACCGCCGCCCAGAAGAGCTAATACGCAGCCAGCTAGTTAGTATTCGAGAGTTGCAGCCAACTCAGGAGCACAGCATAGCTAAAATCGTGCCATATGCTACACGCGTGAGTAACTTTGCCGCCTTTCTACAATCCGTTACAGCATTTAGCCGGGAACACCATTTAGCAAATCCTTTACTGATGGAGGATTTGGTCGCTAAACCACCACCAAGCGAGAGGCTGGAATGGGCCAGCCATGCAGCTACGATTAGGCCTTTCCTGACAGTCGTACATTTTATCGCGTGGTTTACGGACTACGCCAATGTGGTATGTACGATTGTGCACGTCGATAGTAAGGAGCGAAGGCGTAGAGTGCTGCATGCCAGCATTGACCAGAATAATGAAGGGCGTCACCGAGGTCGCACCAAACTGTGTCCAATCTGTAATGGACAACACGCAGTCAGGGACTGCAACGATATATACTTAGCCTCTCCGCTAAAAAGGTGCACAGTCGTAAAAGGCACCGGCTTTGTTTTTCGTGTTTACAAGTTGGCTACATGGCAAGTGTCTGCAATAGAGCCAACGAATGCCAAGTTAATGGATACCGGAGGAGACATCATCGACTTTTACATGAGTATGATGCCATGAGTCACAATGCACCACAGACAGCAGGTGATAGAGTGATATACTGAACGGATGCCGCAGCCAGCGGATCCTCACACAAGGGCACCGTAGCCAGAGGATGCTTAATTGACGCAACAAAGAAACTTAAGTTGTGTCGATTCGGATGGAGAACGCCTACTACTCCGCATATTGCCAGTGACATTGCACGGGGCCAATAAGCGGATCGATACGTACGCGCTCCTCGACGAGGGCGAATATCGATGACAAACTATTGCGCGATCTAGATATCAAAGGGGAACGCAGGCAACTAAATATACAGTGGTTTGGTGGAAGAGCCGATTACAGTGGTAAGCATGGAAATAAGTGGAGCGGACAAGCGCAAACGTCATGTGTTGCGAAATGTGTACGCCGTGTCCAACCTTAGCTTACCAATGCAAAGCCTGCATCAACGTGACGTCCAAATATGGGGAAACGGTGTACGGTGAAACCATATCGCGGGGCGGTACCAAAACTTCTCATTGGACTTGACCATGTGCATCTTGGACTGCCAATGCAAACAAAAAGATTTGCACCACAGGGACCATATGCCGAACTTGGATGGGTGGTTTTTGGGCCGGTAAGAGGTCGACGGCAACGTCATCAAAGTCATGCCTCTTAGCAGTGCAGGAGGATGCAATCCAAAAGATGGTAAACGACTATTTTGATATCGAAAACTTCGGTGTGAAGCTTACGCCACCAGTCGCAGCGAGCGACGATGCACAAGCACAGAGGATTCTCGAAGACTCCACGGTCAAATTAGGAGAACGTTACCAGACGGGTTTATTATGGAACCGTGATAATGTTGAGTTGCCACGAAGCTATGATATGGCATATAAAAGATTGATCAAGATTGAGAGAAAGATGAAGCGTACCGATCAGTTTAAACAAGCCTATATGAAAATGATGGACGATTATGTTCATAAAGGATATGCTCGACTATTGAAGCAGCATGAGGTCGCTTTAGCCAACAGCGACAAATTTTGATATCTTCCGCACTTTGGAGTTGAAAATCTAAATAAGCACGGTAAGATAAGACTGGTGTTCGATGCGGCACCAAAGGTTGGTGAAATTTCACTGAATTCGGCATTATCCAAGGGGCCGCAGCACTATAAGTCGCCGCCGGCTGTTCTCTTCCATTTTCAGGAAGGTGCCGTTGGCGGCTGTGGAGACATCCGAGAAATGTTCCATCAAGTATTGATTCGACCGCACGATAAATGCGCCCGATGATCGCCGGGATCCTGATGTTTATGAGATGAGGGTAACTACGTTTGGAACAGCATGTTCGCCAAGCACCGCACACTATGTGAAGACCTTGAATGCCCTGCAGTTTCAGGATTAAAATCGTCGCGCGGTTAAAGCTATTCTTGAATGCCACTATGTAGTCGTCCACATGTGGACAGTTTTGATAGTGAGCGCGCAGCCATCACCATATCAACAAGAATAAGAGAAAAACGTGCAAATACTAGATTTGAATTGTGCCAGTTTACTTCCAGTTCACCAACTGTAGCTGGCGCGCTGGGCCAACATGGGGCTGCTAGAAGCATCGGATGGGGCGAAGCTGAAGAAAAGATTCTAGGCATGTGTTGGCAACCAGCCACGGATGTGTGTTATTTGGAGCGGGGGCCGTTAGCAAATGGCTTCAGGATATGAACAACGTGGAGGGATTTCGGAGCTCGCGCCATTACTTCGGCCCAACACCTGTGCGGTCAATACAGCTGCACGTTTTTGTCGATGCTAGCCAGTCAGCATTCGCAGCCGAACCTAATTTGAGGGTCACCTACGACAACAACGACGTGCGAGTATACTTCGTATGTGCCAAGACGAAGTGTGCCCCAATGAAGACGATGTCAATTCCACGACTTGCAAGCAGCCGTGTTAGGAACGAGGCTGATGGAGCACAATATAGCGATCAGCGACGCTATACCATGGACTGAATCCAAAACAGTGCTGCGTTGGAAGTTCGTTGAAAAACGAGTGGGAGAAATTTTGGAGTCAAAAAGGTTTCCCAATGGAGACGGGTACCTACTGCTGAAAATGCAGCAGACGACACAACGAGGCCGCATTGCCACGTAGACCTCAGCCGACGGTCACGATGGTTAGACGGCCCAATATTTTTGCGGCAGCCGGAAAGCAGCTGGCCGCACGGAACACTCATCCTACGAATATGAAGAAGAGATGCCGAGTGAATTGCCTTAGTTGCAGCAAATAACTTTTTCATTTCATTCCAGAGACTCTCTAGCTGTAGTCGGCTGGTAAGGGCGACGGGTTGGGTTTTAAGGTTCACGCGCTGGAGCCGTGGACAGAGGACTGAGCTTGAGAGATTCGGCCTCACAGCGACGGAGTGTGAGAACGCTGTGAAGCGCAATGTGAAGTGTTCCCTGACGAGGTTTGAGCCTCATACAATGAAGAATCAGTCGGTTATCGAAGCGACATAAGAGGGCTGGCGCCCTACTTCGATGACAATGGAGTCTTGCGTGCATATAGCAGGATCGATGCCGCACTGTGTATACCGCATAGTGCGAGAAAGCCAATAATCTTGTCACAACAGCACGCGCTGACGGAACTGATTGTGTATCACTACCATGTGAAAATGAAGCATCAAAACGTAGATGGAACGATAGGCGACATCAGGACCAGATTTTGGATAACAAAGCTGCGTCGACTGATGCGTACGGTAATATCTAGATGTAGTGTGTGCAAGCTACATAGAGCGCAGCCTTTGCCAGAGGACAGACTGAAGGCCAATGGATGGCCATTTAAGTTTACGGGTCTGGACTATTTTGGACCACTCCTTGTAACGATCGGACGTCGAAGGGAAAGAGATGGGTCGCCTTGTTTACGTGTCTGACAACAAGGGCCATACATTTGGAGCTGGCACATGACCTGTCAACTGATTCCTGCATAATCGTAATCAGGAACTTTCTTTGCCATCGCGGACCTGTACTGAGGTTACGCAGTGACAACGGAAAGAACTTTGTTGGGGCCAACAGAGAAGCCAAAAGCTGATAGATGTATTCGAGCCGGAGAAGATTCAGGGTGAGCTATCTTCTACAGGCATTGAACTGGGCATTGAGGCATTCAACTGCCCAGCGAGCCCAGCTGAAGGGGGAGCCTGGGAAAGGATGGTGCAGTGTGTCAAGAGAGTGCTACGCCACACAGTAAAGGAAGTGGCACCAAAGCGACACGTACTGGAGAGTTTCCTGATTGAGGCCGAGAACGTTGTGAATTCTCGCCCTCTTACCCAATTGCCGGTGTCGGTGGACCAGGAAGCCCCTTTAACACCGAACAATCTACTCAAAGGAGTGGCCAATCTGCCTGACGCGCCTGCTATCCACGAGCAGCCAAACGAGAGATGCGTCACGAGAAAGCAGTGGCGCATGGGGCGACTGTTACGAGACCGCTTTTGGAAGCGGTGGGCCTTAGAGTACCTGCCTACACTTGTGCGACGCGTGAAATGGTGTGCGCGCGTTGAGCCGATACGCCATGGTGACATGGTGTTTATATGCGACCCGGCCGTGCCACGCAGAGAGTGGCAAAGGGGCATAGTGGAGGAGCTCTACCCTGGACCAGATGGAGTGCCTCGACGCGCCAGCGTCCGCGTGGAGGACAAGCGATTGCGACATATGACTCGTCCCGTGGCTAAGCTTGCAATACTGGATGTGAGTGAAGCAGGGCCTACATGGGGGCGGGGACGTTGCGGGAGGAATTAAGTTATCGATTATTTAGTATTACGTTTATTCTGATTATTTTTGCCCTCTGAAAGTACGGGCAAACTGTATTTGGATTGTTGCCGCGATTTCTTAAATGTTAAGCTCATTATTGTCGTGAGTTCGAAGACCGTAGGAGGAAAGATTGCAGTAAGATTCTGAGAATATAAATATCTAAGTTCTAACCTGTGTAATCCGTTTAGAATACACTTGCACTACCACGTTTTGCATTACGCTGTCTCTATTAACATCGGAGTAACATGGCCGGGGACTAGGCGTAAACCTTGCAGTGTTCAAATTGCAACTCCACCTTCGTTTTGGCACGCAACAATTGTATTTGGGCAAAATGTAAATGTATGTAACACGTTTGCTAAAAGTAACCAGTAACAGAAAATTAACAAAAATAAGAGTAACTTAAATCACAAAAAAAAAAATGTAACAGGTAGAATGCAGCTGTTCCGACCCAATAAAGTACACATATTCTTGATCAGCATCTATGACCGAGTCAATCTAGCCAAATCCGTCTGTCGGTCTATCTGTCTGTCTGTCTGTTTGTCTGTCCGTCTGTCAGTCCGTCTGTCAGTCCGTCCGTCGGTATGTATGAAAATTAACCGATTAGTGGCTACTAATTGGAAAAAAATATTTTTTTAAGTGGTAGGCTGAAGACTTTCGATTTATTCGAATCCAAGATTAGAACTGAAGTACAATTGTGAACTTATGCTGCAAGTCAGCTATGGTTATGATGAAGCTTATTCTCTTAAAGCTCAAAAGCTCGCGGTGATCTTATTCTGCGAATCAGCTGTGCTTATGCTAAAGCTTCATTCCTAAAAGCCCTCGGGGGTGGCTTGCGCAAGCTAGAAGCTTTGAGTCATGTTTACGTTAGCAATTGCGATCTAGAGACTGGGTCTTTAGTTTACGTTATGAATTGCGCATGAGAATATGAATCCTTATGTTAAGTGGTTGCGCTGTTATGTTTATGTTAGAGCCGGGAATCTAGATATTTATGTTAGCAAAGCGGCAGCTGTGCGTTAAGTGGACGTAGTGATTGAAACGGGTCTAATAATTCTGAAAGGGTTAAGTAATTGGGATAGCGACTTATACTGAAATGTTGTTTATGATTGCAATAAGAATTGCCTTGCGGGCTGGGTGATAACTCCTCCCTTTCTTAAAAAGAATCGTCCCCGATTCTTAATGATTTCTTTTTAAAGATTCAATTTGTTCGATTAATTGGTTTAGTATATCAAGCTCTGTTTCTGTAGTCAAACTCTTATGGTACTTTTGATTACTTGACGATTTCAATTTCAGTATTTTGAGGGGATTTAAATTTATTAAAGGGCAGCGTTTAAGAAATTTTACCATAGTAAAAAGAAAAATTAGTATAAATAATAAAAAGGTTAATTTTGAATGATTACTTTCTAATTTTATAACAATTTTTGATAGTATTGTTACGGGGCGAAGTGAAAATAGCTGTTGACTACGTCCTACTGGGTCTCGCATTTTTTCTGTAAGCAGCCCTCGCTGCTTACACTGAAAGCGCACCGTTAGAATAAAATATAGGTTGTTAAATAATGAAAGAATAATAAAGATTTCAGCGTTCGAATTATATTATATCGTACCGCCTCGTACGAATCGAATTGAATCGAGTTGTTTCTTTCGACGCTAGAAGTCCCTGCCGAATACGCGCCCCGGCACGAGTCTCGGTGCCAACATTCTGAAATATTCTCTGCAGCAGAGAGTTTCCGAGGGATTCTCTGCCATGGCGGAGAATTCTGCGAAGCAAGCGACTTGCAAAGTCACAACCTTAGCTGCCTATAGAGAGACACGTGGTACAAGAGCTAGACTCACACTTAGCAGCCATAACCTCAAAGCGGATTTCATAGTATTGGTGTGGCGAGATTGCTGACGGTGATGAACAAGATGCAGGTGCGAGAGGGACGACAAGTAGTATTCAACCCGGTGGAACCGCACCGCTTGTAACGGCATGGTCAACGGGACAGGCTAACGGATCGCCTGTTCGCCTGCTGGAGTACAAAATAAAGTCGCCGGTTTGGAAAAAGGTAGCGGGGCAACAATCATAGAAACTTAAGGGAAAGTTCAACACCAATGCAGCAAAGAACTGAGAAAGTGGGAGCTCTTTTTGACTCTTTGGGATACCAGAACGTGATCTACAAGCAGAAACAGGTTGCGGCTAATTGGAGTGTACACCCCAGTTTGCCATATCAAGCAAATAACCAGGCTACGGAGCCCAGTTCTGCCGCGTACATGGGCCACACAGGTCTGGGAGCGCTCAATGGATCGATTGAGCACGTGCCACGGCAGCAATTTGACAATGTGCATTGTAATAATGCGACGCCGTGGAATGGATCGCTGACACCTGCGCGAATCAGCGCGCGACATGTCATCAGCAAAGATTTACCAATTTTTACAGGCAAACCAGAGGAATGGTTGATTTTATCAGCAATTATGAGCAATCCACAGAGAGATGTGGATTCAGCAACGAGGAAAATCTCATCAGGCTTCAGAAGTGCCTCAGAGGGCAAGCCCTGGATGCAGTGCGTGGAAAACTTATGATCCCTGCTACAGTGCTGTATACCATAGGCACATTGCGAATGTTGTATGGCCGCTCTGAAATAGTACATGCTGCTCTGCAGCAAAAGGAAAAGAGGCTCTGTTTTTGCTGCTTTCTACATCACCGTGCACAACAGTGTAAATTAAAGAAGAAGTGTCATGAAGATGGTTGCGAGTCAACGTACCATGCGTTGCTGCATACGCCCACCATGAGTGGTAGTAAAGTCGAGCACACGGGCCAAGGTAGCAACCACCGGATTAAGGCAAGTGAGTCTGCTGTTATGTTTCACGGCAGCTCCGCAAGTAAGACATTGTTTCAATATGTTCCAATAACGCTCTATAGTAAATCAAAAAGCGTGCGCGCGTATGCATTAGTGGATGAAGGAGCTGAGTGTACGTTAATAGAAAGAGCGCTTGCATACGAGCTGGAATTAGATGGTCCTGCGACCCAGCTGTGTCTTAAATCAACAGGGGACATAACCAAGAATGAACCTGAGTCGATGTCCGTGGCTGTGAGCATTTCAGCTCCAGAACAACACGCAATACAGTATGCCTTAAAAAACGTGCGAACAATAGCGAACTTGGACTTACCAGAGCAAAGTATCGGGCCACAGATTCTCAAGTCTCGGAAGCACTTATCTACAGCGCGAAGCAGACTAGGATAGGCCGTATATGGCCGCCCCATTGTGGGAGACAGCACCACGCCTTGGCTGCTACATATTTGCCAGTGCAGTGCGGCGCGTGGGATGGATGAAGCTGGATGGAGCGTTTCCTCACATCCGCTGAAATCCAAAGAGGACGAACGCTCGATGCAGATTATGGAGGCAACAACAACCTATCTGGAGGTTCGATTGCATGCACCTGCCAGACTCTTATCAGATGGCTGTTAAGTGCCTGAAATGTTTAGAGGCAAAGATGTCAAAAGACCAACCACTGAAAGAGTTCATGATGAACACGATGCACGATTACAAACAGAAGGGATATATCCGCCGGTTGAAGGATAGTGAGTTAGTATCTAACACTACATCGTGGTTTCTTCCTATCTTTTCAGTCACCAATCCGAACAAGAAAAAGACATGCCAAAGTTAGTGGCATGTCGCTGAACGATTGTTTGTTGAAAGGTCCAGATACACTAGCATCTTTGATGGGAGTGCTAATACGCTTCCGAGAGCGTCCTATCGCAGTATCCGGCGACATAAGGGAAATGTTTCATCAAGTCAAGGTGCGCCTAGAAGAGCAACCGGCACAGAAGTTTCTCTGGCGTGATGGAGATTCGTCACGCTTCCCCGAAACATACATTATGCAAGTCATGACGTTTGGAGCATCCTGCTCGCCAGCTCTAGCAAATTACGTCAAGAATCGCAATGCCGAGCGGTTTGTAGCGGAGCATCCGGATGCCGTAAAGGCGATTTGCGAAAACACATTTGTCGACGACTGGCTGCAGTCGGTGGATACTGGAGCTGAAATGATACAGTTATCTGAGACTGTAAAAAGGATTCATGCTAGTGGCGGCTTCGAGATGCGCCGCTGGACATCAAATTCGAAGCAAGTTATACAGGCGCTGGAAGACGACTGTGAGGAGTTGGACAAGCGTATCAGCGCTCAGGATGAAGCGCAAGAGAAGGTCTTAGGCCTGTGGTGGCTACCTGTACAAGATCTGTTGACGTTTGTGGTGACGCCGAACTTGCTTGCGAAGGCATCTAAGGAGCGCCCAACTAAAAGACGTGTTCTGAGTGTGATCATGTCTATTTTCGACCCGCTCGGGCTGCTAGGATTCCTTAATATACGCGCTAAGATCATCCTTCAGAACATATGGCGATCCAATATCGGATGGGATGACGACCTCACCAACGAAAACGAAGACGATTGGCAACAGTGGCTTGATCTAGTTTCAAATTTGAATGCCGTCCGCATTCCACGGTGCATGAAGTGGTACGAAATGGACTAAAATGCCTGAAATTCATGGCTCAACCAGGTGGTTTAATGGACCACCATTTTTGTATCTAGAAGAATCGCAGTGGCCACAATCGGAAATAGGCCCTGCATTAAACATGTTGTACCATGCTGAAGAACAACCCAATCACACGTCGTCCTGGAGATGTATTCTGCCGGATCTGCAGCGTTTCAGCAAGCTAGAAAAATTTAGAGCCGTACAGCTATGCGTACTGGATTTACTACGGAATATTACTAAGAAGGTCAGATTGGACGGCGGACTGGATCTGCAGAAGACGCTGCTCCTTAAAAGAAGCAATGAAATGGATGTGATTTTATCCGGATTTGTCAAGAAGAGGAGTTTTATAGTGAGATCACCTGCTTAAGGTCGGGGCGCCGCTTAACCGATCGCAATTGACGTATCTGCTGGTTGAGTTTTATCACCGCAGATATCATCACCTACACAACGAAATCGTCGTAAATGAACTGCGGCAGCGGTACTGGGTTTGTGGCTTACGAGCTTTGGTGAGAGAAGTTTCCAATACCTGCCCAGCGTGCCGCATACGACGCGCCCGCCCAAAGCCGCCAGGGATGGGCGACCTGCCAATCGAACAATTATCGCCCTATACTCCACCGTTTACATATACTGGAGTGGATTACTTCGGCCCCTACGACATTGTCGTTGGACGGCGGCGTGAGAAGCGCTGGGGCGCGCTATTTACATGCCTCACGGTGCGCGCAGTTCACCTAGATATAGCTACGTCTCTCTCAACTGACTCATACTTATGCGTTCTGAAGTCGTTCGTGGCCAGACGCGGCTGCCCCCGCCGCATGCTGTCGGCCAATGGCACAAATTTCAGAGGCGCTAGCAGAGTATTAAAAGATGAAATTTAACGTATATCGCCGGCTCTGATCGAGCGACAGTACCCAGAACTCGAGTTTACCTTTCTCCATGCAGGATCACCCATGGGAGGATCGTGGAGAACGAATGGTGCGGTCTACAAAATCAATACTGTCGAATATTCTGCCGCCCTCTGGGTTACGAGAGGAGGTGCTACGAGCAGCATTGGCTGACGTAGAAAGCGTGCTCAACTCAAGGCCACTCACTTATGTTCCCTTGGAGACATCTGAGTCCGAAGCCCTGACTCCAAGTCATTTTCTTATAGGTCATTCAAGCGGATTGCGTGAGGGAAGATTACAGGAGCAAGGCGGAGCTAGCTTGGCACGAGGCTTCCGAGTCGCCAGTCAATTGGCTGACCAATTTTGGAAGAGATGGCTGCGCGAGTATTTGCCTACACTTACCAGACGTACTAAGTGGTTTCAACCCCCACTCGAACCAATATCAGTCGACGACATCGTCATAATAATGGACGACGGTGCCAAGCGAAACTGTTGGACAAGAGGAGTGGTCGTAGACGTGCACCGTTCAAAGGATGGCCAAAGTGCCGTGGTGCGAACCGCCGATGGAATTATTACTCGCCCCGCCGTCAAGCTAGCTAAGCTTGACATTAAAGTTGGTAACACACTGCGCGGACGTTCGTGAATTACGGGGTGGGGAATGTTACGGGGCGAAGTAACAGTAACAATAGCTGTTGATTTACGTCCTACTGGCATTTTTTCTGTAAGCAGCCCTCGCTGCTTACACTGGAAGCGCACCGTTAGAATTAGTTTTTACATGATAAGTCGATCGCACGCAGCTGCACAAGCTGGATTTTTGCCGAGGTTCATTTTCGATTTGTGCTTGCAGCTGAGCAGAAGTGAAAGAGAACAGAAGCGCGCGCGGAGCACGAATGTAAGTCTCATAATCATGTAAAATATAGGTTGTTAAATAATGAAAGAATAATAAAGATTTCAGCGTTCGAATTATATTATATCGTACCGCCTTGTACGAATCGAATTGAATCGAGTTGTTTCTTTCGACGCTAGAAGTCCCTGCCGAATACGCGCCCCGACACGAGTCTCGGTGCCAACAAGTATATTTGTATTTTCTAATTGAAGTTCAGTATTATTAGTAACTTGATATTCACTAACTAAGTAGTTTGTGAATTTATTGTGTTTTACATAATTAAGAATTTTTTCTTTTTCATTGGTGTAGGTAATATTGTTTATGGTTACTATGGTTTTGAATGTGACAAGGTAAATGCCTGTAAGCCAGGTTTCGTTAATACAGTTTGTGCCTAATACTAAAATAGCGCCGTCTGTTATAAATTTTATTGGTTTATTTTTTTCGGATAATTTTATACAACTTGTGATTTTTTTATTAAGGAGATTTACAAAACAGTTTGGTTCAAAATTAATGTGGGCAAAGCTATTTTAAATTTCTCTTTTATAGTTATCAATGAGGTAAAACGTGTTATTACATTTAGCAATTTTGTCGTTAACGAAAAATTTTCCATCTGTTTGGGATATGGCTTTAGCGTGGTATAACTTACAATTGTAATTAATTGTAGGGTATTTTATAAAAACTATGATTAAACCTTGGTATGAAACGATCGAAAAAGAGGAAATGTCTATAAGATCGATTAGAGTGATATTGAGTGTTTCGTGATTAAATATATTTATCATGTCTTGTTTATTTAAGATTTTTGGATTCAATATTGCGGCTTTGGAAAATGTGATGGTATCCAGCAGATTTTGTAGGCAAGTGATAACAACTTAGGTCGATATTTTTTTATAAATAATTCCTGAATAAATTTAATATCCCTTAAAAGATTTGTGATTTTAGTGACTTTATTGAAAATTACAGAATTGATTTGATTTTGCATATTATTTTTTTGAACAAGTTCATTGATTTTAGTTTGAATAGTTATCATGTCATCATGGTCTGGTGTTCCTGTGATCCATTTAAAAATTGTGCCTAGTTCATTGATACTACGTTTGACAATTTTGTGAGGTGTAAGTTCAGAAAGGACTGTTTTGATTAAATTCAGATCCAAGGTTACTTCAATTCAATCCAATCAATTGTATTGTTATTGTTTTTAAAAAATTTTATTCTTTTTCAAAAATATCGTTATAAAAACTTATATTAGTAACCTGAAAAACTTTTCCGTATGCTTCGTATAAAAAAAGATTATCTGTATCCTCAAGTAGGACATAGTCATCATTTGAATATATGCAGTATAATGGTACTCTTACATATGGTACTCTAACATTTTGGCTTGGGTCTGATTTTAATTTTTCTGACAATTTTGGGTGTTCTATTTTGTTAAATAATATACCACATGGTTTTTGATGAGTTGTCGATCGAATTGTGTTTTTATTCTCTTTAGCTGCTCGGTATACGACTTCGGAATGATCCATTATATTGTATTCTTCTCGAATACAACGAGAAATTTCGATAATTGTTGAATGAACTCTTTCTACCTGACCGTTGCTTAAGCTGTATCTGGGGCCTGCATGATAAATCGCTATACCTGAACGAGACATTGACAATTTGAATTGTGTCGAGGAAAACGTAGGTTCATTGTCCTACATTATGGATTTAGCGAACGCAAAAGTTTGGATATGATCCAACACTTTGTTTGCCATATCTGATTTGTGATTGATTTCCTTAATCACTAAAAATTTAGAATATGCGTCTAGGAATGTCAAGAATGTTAATTTTTGAGCATAAAAAATGTCAACATGTTATTGTTCACCTTCTCTCTCCGGAATTAGGAATTTGCTTAGGGTTACTGGTTTATTTATTTTTATTACAAATTTCGCAGTAGCGTTTTTGTTGCCTAAGGGTTTTATATAGTGTTGGCCAATAATAGTATTTGAGAATTTGCTTAAGATTTAAGATTTCCAAACCTCTATGAGCACGAGCATGTGTTTCTTCTATTATAATTTCTTGGTCATTGGTAGATCCTGGTTTGTAAAATATTTTAGGGGAAAATTCTTCAACGCCATCTTTTCATTTTTGAGTTGGGGTTTCGTGCAGAAACTGCAAGAGAAAGTGGTTGATGGTCTGTTTGGATTTCTAAATTTATAACACCATACAAGTAGTTCTTAAGGATTTTTAATGCCCATACAATGACTTATAATTCCCTTTCATTTATGGCGTAATTTCAATCTGTTTTATTTAAGGTTTTTGAAACAAA